>NC_142501.1:166298787-166543787 GCF_057876585.1 Rhinolophus sinicus
TATTGCTAAAAATCCTTTTGAGATTTGAAGTTAGGATGAGGCAAGTGTCAAAGACTGTGGGGCAAAAAATGAGTTAGTAATTCACAGGAGTAATTATACAAATGATTTATAAAGTAATTACTGTGCTCTCCAGTTTTTTGTTTTGTTTTGTTTTTTGACACATGAAAGCAGAATCTATTTGCTTCCAAAGAATAAGCCAGGTCTTTAAGATAAATGCTTTCTCACATATTACAAATTTTCAAAAATTAAGCCTATCCTTACAAAACTGAAAAGTTTGTCATTGTAGTTTATGTTCTCAGTAGTAGACACAACTTCATTTTTCAGAGGCAAATAGAATAATCCTTTGCATCATGATTCTTCCAAAAGAGATTTGCTCTCATGCCCTTTGACTGTACCTACAATTGACTTAATAGCATCTTGGTCAGGAAGGTTCACTCCCTTTTAAGACAAGGTGAATTTTCACAATGTAAGGAACAGTTTCCAAGGACAGGAAGTTACCAGTTTTAGAAAGGAAGAAACGTCTGAGAAAGGGTCAGTGTCAAGCCAAGGAGATTTGGGTTTTGCTGCTCATTTACATGATGTTTGTGCTGATGACCCAGAGAGTCTCCACTGTTCTACCTGTGTAAAGCAGGGCTATTTGGGATTTCCTTTTGTGATAGACTTTGCGGCTCCTACTTTCTCTGCCCACAAGTTAAATGCAGAGTGAGAGCACCGAGCCCCTCTGGTGCATATAGCAGTTTGTTTCCAGATAACACACGTTATATGAAGTTAATATGAGGCCGGCCACTCCCCTCATACAGGGTCTCCTGCACTCTGGTCTTCGTGGCCACCAGCTGCTTGCCTTCTCTTCACTCCCATGTTCCTCAGTGCTCAGATTGTTCTTACAAGGAAAACCTATACAACAAAGAGGGGAGACCCTGATACCATCATGTTTGGCACCACAACCAGCAACAACTGAGAAAACCATTTATAAAAAGGCTATTATTCTGTTTATAATCTGCTTTCATGATTGCTTTTAACTAACTCGAGGAGTAGCTGCACTAAGGTAGGAAGGTTTGTGACCCATCTGTTGAGTGTATAATTTCCTTTTCATGGGCTAGCACAGCCCAATAAAGAAAAAATATTATTAGGTGCACTAACTCAATCAGCAAACAAATGACAGGCAGATGGTCTTCAAAAACAATACTGACCATGAATGCCAGAGAGCCACAATGTGGGCCCCTGCTTTTAGGCAGCCTTTGTCTGAAAACACTCCACTGGGTTAAGTGATGCAAAATACGACAGAAAGAGAGAGAAGCTGTGTGTAAATGAGGAAGAAGTTAACGGCTTCTGAAGGGCTTCATGAAAGGCTATGATAATTTTACTAGGATCAGAAAAAAGAAAAGCACCTCACATAAATAATATATCCTTGTGATGGTGCTAAAATCCAATAGATCTCTTTCACATGACATTGCTGTTCTAAATCCTTATTTTAGCCAGATTTTTTTTTTTCTCAAAAGGGCCCTTTATCTCACAGAATTTTCTCAAGTTTTGTTTTAGTTGAGTGATGAAATGTGGTGAGTAAAAGCTTTTGTATGAGAGAATTTCACCAGTTGAAAGAAAGAAGGAAGGAAGGAAGGAAGGGAGAGAGAGAGGGGAAAAGAAAGGGACTTTTAAAAGATTTTGAAAATTCAGTGAGGTCAGAAACTAGAATGGGCAATTTCAAAGTCAGAGAGAGTTTAGCATATTGCCTATTATATAGTATGCACATATTGTCTATTATATAGTAAGCACTCAATAAGTTATCAATGATGATAACTTGTGCATACAAATATATAGAATATACAGAACATATAAAACCTTTTATGGTTAGTAGCGGTCAGCAGAGAACTAGTTCCAAGTCCTAGACAACCCATCATTCTTAGAGCATGAGTTCTGGTTTGTTGGGTCAATAGTGGCTGACCATACGGATTCACTAATCCACACATCTCCCTATGAGTAGTGGCCTGCCTGCTTTCTATAACCTCTAGACTGTGTGCCTGCCTTTTTGGGAAAAATGTTCAATCATGTTTAGTTGACATTTTAAAAGTTTTTTCTTGTAAAAAGAATGCAAGCTTGTAGAAAAAAAATGAAAAATGCAGAAAAATCATCAAAGAGCAGAAAACAATCACTTAATTCCCATCACCTGGGAATAATGCATAATATATCCTCCTAGTATTATTTTTGCATTTTTTCCATATTCAAAAATGTATTATTTTGCGTTCTTTTTTACTTAGCTTTATATCAAAGACTTTTATAAATATTATTTTAACAGCTGCATAATATTTCACTGTGTGTGTAGAAAACCATCTTTTCAACAATTTAAAGAGGTGTATGATTGAAAACCTGTGTATATCACTAGCTTTGTAAATTTGGGAGATTAAAAACCTCAGTCTCAGTTTCCTCATTTGTAAATGGATATAATAAAAATACCTATAACATTATATTTCTGTGAACACTAAATTAAATTATCCACATTAAGAAAGAGTTTAGCGCATTGCTTGATACACAGTAAGCGTTCAATACAAGTTATCAATGATGCTAACTTGGGCATTAAAAGTCTTGTCCACATTTCAGATAATTGCCATAGGAAGGATTCCTAGATATGAAATTAAGGACATATCTGAACATACATATGATCTTAATACATACCATAAAACTTTTCCATGTATAGTAACAATTTATGCCTCACCAGCAACGTATGAGTGAGTAGTCATATAACCAAGGTCTTGCCTACAATGAGAATCATTTTTTTTTTTTTAATTAAATTTATTGGGGTGACAATTGTTAGTAAAATTACATAGATTTCAGGTGTACAATTCTGTATTACATCATCTATAAATCCCATTGTGTGTTCATCACCCAGAGTCAGTTCTTCCATCACCATATATTCGATCCCCCTTACCCTCACCTCCCCCCCCCCACCCCCCTTACCCTCTGGCAACCACTAAACTATTGTCCGTGTCTATGAGTTTCTGTTTCTCATTTGTTTGTCTTGTTCTTTTGTTGTTTTTGGTTTATATACCACATATCAGTGAAATCACATGGTTCTCTGCTTTTTCTGTCTGACTTGTTTCGCTCAGCATTACTCTCTCAAGATCCATCCATGTTGTCACAAATGTTCCTATATCATCTTTTCTCACTGCCGAATAGTATTCCATTGTGTATATGTACCACAACTTCTTTATCCATTCATCTATCGAAGGACATTTTGGTTGTTTCCATGTCTTGGCCACCGTAAACAAAGCTGCAATGAACATTGGCGCACACGTGTCTTTATCTCTAAATGTTTTCAGATTTTTTGGGTAGATACCCAGGAGAGGGATTGCTGGGTCATACGGCAATTCTATTCGTAATTCTTTGAGGAACCTCCACACTGCCTTCCATAACGGCTGCACCAGTCTGCATTCCCACCAACAGTGTATGAGGGTTCCTTTTTCTCCACAGCCTCTCCAACATTTGTTTCTATTTGTCTTGTTGATGATAGCCATTCTGACTGGCGTGAGGGAGAATCATTTTTTAAAAAACTTTCCTTTATAGGTTTAAATATGGCATCACGTTACTTGCTAAATTGGGGTTCTTTAATGTTTTAAAAGTTTTTTAACGTTTACTTAGCATTTACGTTTTTTCTTTCTTTTTTTTTTTTTTTTTTTTTGTTGTTGTTGTTGTTCTTTGAATTGGTAAAATGTCTATTTGTACATTTTGCTGTCTGGATCATTTTAATTCCTTGTTCCAAATCATTCAGAGACACCCCTACAGCATCTCCCCAGTGTCAGCTCCTCTATGCCATTATCTCACGCCACACCACACAATGGCTGAAACAGGTCTCCCCACCTTCTCTCTCTTTCTCTCCCTCTCTATTAGATAGAGCTAAACCTTCTAAGGCAATGCTTCTCAATCTTGAATAACCTGGAGGACCCTGTTAAGATGCAGATTTTGCATTTCTTATAAACTCCCCGGTGATATTGATGCTGTTTATTTTCAACCTGCTGGGTTACTGGGTGTATCCTGTACCTGATCCAAGCTATTAGAGCTCAAGAAAGGCTTCTCCCTTCCTAATTATCATTTTTCAAAGGGAAAAAAGCTGCAGATGAGATGACGCCAACAGTATCCCCCTGGTTGCCAAGAGATTTCCTAGAAGGTAAATGTCTGTGGTCCATGATCTGGAAACAGTGAGGTCTGCAATTTTCCATTTTAGTAACTGATATCCGGATTTTGATAACCAGTTATAAATGAATTTTTGCTTATATAATATCCTAGCATCTAACAGTTTATCTGCCATGATCTATCATCACAGATCTCTAGGTCTGGTGTCCTGTTGGCCACTCTGGCTTTACTACTCTTTGGGGTAATGAACTATGCATAAGTTATTAAATGTTATCAATGGCTTTCTGAGTTCTAGGGAGCACCATTTCATGTTACCATCTTTTATTGTTCATGCAGCCTGCAAATGAAGCTACTACTAAGCCTCTCAAAGATGCCAGAATCTTCTCCCCAGTGAATTCCATCCCGACTCAGTGAAGGAATTGTCCTCCATGGCCTCCCAGGAGGACAATGTCCTCACGTATCAATCCAGTCGATCACTCTCACCTCCCCAGGCTTCCTGACTCCTATAACAACACCCTGCCAACACAGTCCAGTGTCCTCACCTTCTCCCCATGTCCTAGTGCCAAGGAGCCAGGCAGGGTTAGAATAGGACCAGTTCCCCCATAGCCTTGCCAGTACCCTGAAACTCGAGTTATGGGTGGGTGATCCCATATTGATACATTCTCCTCTTTCCAGCTTTAGAAGCTGCCTCCATCTACCACCACCCATCCAACAAGATATCTGCTCCCACAAATTTATTCAGGTTCCTCTCCATAAACGTTAGCCAGGACAGATAGGTCTTTGGTGTTTCAGCCATATCCTCACAGAATAGGTACAATATTTCCCTACTTGGGCTAGGTCACAGCCTGACGCTCTTTCTTGGTCTAGAGGCAATGAGGGAAGACAAAGGCAGATCACAAGCAGATCAAGGGCACCTTGGGAGACATCTGCCTGAGATGAGGTTTTTGCAGGGTCTCCAGGAAAGGGAAGCCGTTATTCTCTAGGAAGAGGGGAGGGGACTGCTTCAGCCAGACTGCAGGGTTCAAGGGAACTTGGGATATTAAGATTTTCAGGCTTAGCTACTCAAACAGTCCAAAACCAGGGCCTGTGATCCCACTTCTTTACTTTAAGGCCCTGACTTTGCTATATAAAAACTTATCAAGACTGTGCATTCAGTGATTTTTGCAGTTCTGCCTCCCTTACAATGAGATACTGGACCTGATTTTCACTGGCTGAAGGAGACAAGGGTTGCCTTAGTCGTTGCCATAGAGGCCTTCTAATGTTCATATTGTGCCTGTTATTTTTTTTCTTTTCAAGACTTTTAAGGATTTAAAACATTCCAACAAACTACACAGTCCTTATGCTTACCACAGCCCCTGTAACAGTCAAGTGCCACAGCCGTAAATCAGCCTGCCCTTCACCTCAATCCACTATAGATGAGTGTCAGAGCAACTGTGATGTTGCAACATGTTATCACCATTTACTTACAATCAGCAGTGGGGTTTTTGTATAATCTGACTGGTGAGAGATCCAGCTCAAAAATCTCATCCTAAGAATCTACATTCTGGGATTTCTACTTGTACCAACTGTCTTAGCCTGAGGTTTCTGAAAGCAGTGCCTGTGACAGTAATTTATTAACAATGTGATTCCAGGGATCAGGGATGTTAGCATGAGTGGACAAGGAAGGAAGAAATGTCCACACAAGGATGCAGCATTGTATCGGCCACTCCTACAGGCTACTGGTTCTCAATTCCATGTGACCATCTGAGGATTCTTATGACATGTGTGTCCAGTCAGTCAGCCCAGATGATGAGATGGGGAAGCTGCCAGTTCTCATTCCTTGTTGGTCAAGGGCGGCTCCATAGGTTTGAACTCTCTCACACTTCCAGGTTATATAAGCACAAGTGCTAAGCAGGTTATTCTTTGAAAATGTCCAACTCAAAAGGCTGTGACTAAGGTTTAGAGTTCTCTTTTAAAAAGGGGAAAGCTGCTCTGCTTCCTTCAGATATTTATTTCACTAAAAGTATTCATTTCAAATTAGGGAGCATCCTTTTTCCTTCTTTCTTTTATCCTTTTCCGTTCTCAACCTCCTATTTCTCACTAAATAAGTTCAAACACTCTGGGCCGTGTGTCCTTTTAGCATCTCAGGCAGACATGAGATAGTTGAGCACAGAGAAAATTTGTCATCATTACTCATATCTAAATATCTATTATTAAAATGTGCACATAGGAAAAACATCTTTAATTCCAAAATTTTATAAGAACAAATGTGGGATTATCAGAATATTCATTAGGAGAAGAAGAAAAATAAAATGGGACTGTGAGACAGCTCTGTGAAGTGTGGATGTGTGGAGCCAACATCTGAGCCTGACGCCTCTGAGCGTTAACACATGGTCCCTCCATCAAAGGTCTGTATATGCAACTCAGCTGCTGGACTGACAGAAGATTTGGGGTTGTTAACACACACTTCATTAAAATACCAGCTAAAATCCAAGTTCGAAATCCCACAGTTTGTGTTAGTTGATAAAACTCAATTGCTTCTAATTACTGTTAGTGCAGCTTTAAAATAATATTTTGTTGTAATAAAGGATTCAATATGACAAGTGAGAGTTGGCCCGCTGAACTGGAAACACCAGGCAAGAAGGAACGTGTGCACACACAGTGTTCCTCACTCTGCCTGACTTGTTTTTCTGAAAGTTTTCTAAGCATCCAACAGAGAAAAAAATGACTAGTCTTCAAATGGATTTTGAAAGGGTGAGAATGACTCAAAGATTGGATGTTATTTGCATCTCTGACAGTCACTGCAGCTTAAGAGGTGAAATCCTGAGCTCAAATGAGACAGGCAGATTTGTGGTTTTCCAATGATTTTATAGAGCATGTGTTAAAATTATTCAACATCATTTTCTTTCCATATTTCTATTTTCTCCCTCCATCCCATTCCCAAAAGTGTATCAAGATTGACGCACTTGATAAGGTGAAACATCTCCAAATATTGAAAGTTGTTGCCCTTGCACTGGAGAAAGGGAAATCTTGTCTCTCACCAAACTCTCCTGATCACTGTAACCAAGGCACTCTGGTCTTTTTAAGATTTCTCCACGGGGCTGAGCTACTTCCTACGTTTTGGCCCTCTTCCGTCCTTCTTGCTCCTGCCACTAAGTCCTACCCCCTTCACCATGTCTTTCCTAACCTGGCTATCTCCTACACAACCTTTATGTCTCAGCTTAAATCCTAGTCCTCATGGATGTCTTCCCAGACCCCCCACATTTAAGGTAGGCCCTATAGCATATACAGTCATCACACCTTGCATGTGTCCTTCAAGGCACTTTTATCAAAACTGTGGTTATTTGCATGTTTGTTTTATCTGCTTTCCCTATGAAGCTCTAATGCATGGGCATCTCTTTTGTCTTATCTTTTCTACATCCATATCCAAAGTACATAGGGCATCACAATTGACTACCTAAGTAAGTAACAAAGATCAGATAATGGAAGTACTGGGATGAAAGATACTAATATGGAGACAGTGGCCAGGAGCAAGGTAAAGTGTTTGGTGAAACAGAACTCAACAAGGAAGAAAGGAATATCTTCTCATCCCACTGGCAGAAACCTCAGAGAAAGCTTAAAATCTCTCTTGGAGGAACCCAGATTTATATACTGACCAACCATTCTCTAGCAGCAAAGACTGTCTTAGTTTTCATTGTCCTGTCACACCTGAACAGGTGTCCCAAATTGGTCCAAATCTGAAATGTCTCTACTTCTGTCCAGGGACTTCTCACTATTTGACTCATGCACAGCCATAAAGTCCATCTTAGCCCTGAGCGCTCACATCATTCTTTAGAGATAGGTCTCAGGCATAGGTCTTCTCCTTCAACCTTACAGCAATTGATAACAAACATGATGATGGGGAGTAATATTCATAACAATAATGATAAATGTAATGGTGAGGTAGTATCTTTTGGCAGACCAATATTCATCCCACCTTCTCTGGTAGTAACTTCCTGATATATAAGGTGGAAATGACAGTTCCCCAGTGGTTCCCAAATAGTTCTCTATTCTCTCCTCGCTAGGCTATTTAGTTGCTCACTACCTGGAATTTGAATCTTGAACAAAAGAACAATAAGATGGAAAATGGTTTGAGCTCATTCACTCCAAGAGAAGCACCCTGGAAAGACTATTAGGGAATTCCTCCTTCCTAGACCCCTGTCCCCCCAACTTGAACTGCCAGAGCTCCTTCCATACCTGGACCTGAATCTCCTGTTACCTGTCAATTGTTTGATATCCTTCTAATAAACATATTTTTTTAAGCAGCCAGAGTCTGCTTCTAGTAGTTTCAATCAAATTACCTTAATATAGTGATTATGAAGATATGATGATGATGAAGATGATGATGATGATGAAAACAAATGCCTCATGAAGTTTAATAGAAATTTTTAGTGAAGCTCAAATCACTCTAAGATTACCACTCTCACTTGTTCAGATAACTTTTCTGGAATTAAGTAGATCAAACTTGAATCAGTTCTCAAGGGTTATTTGTTTAACATACAAAATATCAGTACATCAAACAATTCTACAAAGACCAGAATTACGATATAATCTAATCTCTATTATTTGTGTTTGTATTGTTATTTTAACTTTTATAAGCATTTGTCGAATGCTTTTAAAAGAATTCAACAAATTGAAAGAATATATTTTGCCTAAGTCATTTATTTCACTAAGGAACTCTCTATTAATATTCACATTGCAAATGTTTCTCTATTTAAGTATTTGAAAGTTCTAAAAAAGATTTCTGTACAATAAATCAATAGCTTTCATAATCATTGTGAATTATCATAGCATTCTTATCTTAATAACAAGCATTTATATACCAACTGAACAATAGAACTTCATGAGACACACCTCTTAAGAACAATTTCACTCCAAGGTAAATCGTGAATGGTTACCTATATTTAAAAGTGCATATTCCCAAACTGTATTAGACAGCTATGCTGTATAAACAGCGAGCCCAAGATTCCGTGGCTTAAAACCATAATTACTTATTCTTGCTCATATATCTGTAAGTCAGCTAAAGGTCAGCTGACCTAGTCTCGGTGACTCTGATTAAAGCTGCAGGACTAGCTGGTCTTGGCTCTTCCCGGTAGCCTGGGTTCAGGTCTTCTGCTCAGGTAGGCATTCTGCCCCCAGGCTGATGGAGCAGCAGCTGCTCAGGAGAAGCCCTTCTTATGGCAGAGTCAGAGGGGCAAGATGGCAAGCCCAATCACACAAGCACATGCCAAGCCTTTGTTTGTATCACAACCGCTAATATCCCATTGTCCAAAGCACATCACATGGCCAAGCCCAACACTGATAGGAAGGGAAAATATATTCCACACATGGGAGGAAAGAGGAGTGAATATTTCCTGAATGATAATCCAAACTATCATATAAACTAACCCTGAAAGACATTCCATGCTTAAGCAAATAATATTATTTTGTTGACTAGATACGATGTTAACTTATTTGATCATGCACAAATTCAAGGGTATCAGAAGTGACATTGAAATTGACATTTAGCTCATTGGCTGTACAAAACCTAAGGCCAAAGCTAAAACCAGATAGCAGACTAGGGATGAATCCCAAAGCCTAAACTGAAACTTCAGTTACATCCAGACCTGACGTGGCCAAAATTGCCTAGTTTGCAGTGGCACAACTGGAGGTTCACCCAATTTTCCCGACTCAAATTCTATGTTCTTAAGCACTCGGCTGCCGTGCACCACAGTAAGTTTTATGTCTCCTTTTGGGAAAAGAAAAATTGAAGCACAGAACATTGAAGCATTAAATATTTACTGTGTGCCAGGCTTTGGGCCAGAAGGTTTATTTATATTATTTCATTTTGTCCTTAAATCTCATGAGGATGAGGTGATTTTCAGAATTCACAGATAAGAAAATAATTGTTCAGGAAGTTTTAAAGCTTACTTTGCTAAGTACAGGCAGGTTGAAAATCTAAATTTTGAAACCAGCTCATCTGCCCACAAAACAGATACTTTTCTATTAAGCACAATCATTTCAAAATACTCAGCAATCAGGACTGAAAGCTGGTTCTTGAACCTATGCATCTTGACTAAATGATTTCTCTATTATTGCTCTGGCAGCCATATTTTCAAAACCATACGTTTTGTTTTAATACATGGTTTAACAACTGGTCAAAATATTTGAATTTAAGATTGTTCAACACATCTTAGTTGCCATAAATATATGACCCCTTTTTATTAATTCAACCACCATCTGTGAGTTTTTTCAATATGAAGGGAAAATAAACCATATACATTATCTCAAGTGGATTGTCTTTTACCGTTAATAAAAATTTACATTGAAAAGGTAAAAGAGGTCTAAATGTTCACCAAAACTTTCCATTTACATGTTCCATTGTCCCCATATGTGGAACAATGTTGCCTCCTGTCACTGATAATAATAGTAATAATAATAATATAAAACTATGCTCTTAGGAATTTTCAGTCCATAAAATTTAATCAGGAATCTTTTAATTGACTTAGTAATAATTCCTTTCAGACGACTATATTTTGATAGACTTTATAATGCATTCCTCAAGAGAATGTCACTTTTGTAAAGCTTTTAGCAAGGTCAGCTCTATGAATATGTCTTGTGTTTCTTCTATAATATTCTATGCTAATTTACTGGACTTCATGCATACGGAAACTCAAACCAAAGAGTTAGCTATCCTTTGGATGATGATTCATTGTGAATTACATTATCTGCTGATTAACTGAAATTAGAATGACTGCATCAAAATAAAAATACAGAAAAATTATTTGGTGTCCCACCTTCAGATGATAGGATAGAAAAAATAAAGTAACGTAAGAATAAAAATTTTCCAGCTTTATTTAGGTATGATTTACAAATGGAAATTGAAATTCTCATGAGGAATACTGACAGTATGCCACTTCTGCGCCTGGGCCTCCAGAGGTCTTGCATGCTTTGGCCCTCTCTTTTGTAACCCTGCCCAATCCTAGCCATATTACCAAGCCTGGGCTAGCCTGCTGGAATATGAAAGCCATGTGGAGCAGGGCTCAGCCAACCCAGCTAAAGCCATCTTAAACTAACTAATGCTCAGTCAACTTGGCAGCTGACCTTAACCCATGAATGAACCCAGCCAAGACCAGAAGAATGATGCAGCTGAGCTCAGCACTGATTGTTGGCTTGTACAATTGTGAGCTATATAAATAATTGTTGTTTTAAACCACTAAGTTCTTGGGGGTAGTTTGGTATTCAGCAAAAGCTAACCAATTAAAAGAAATCTAACTGCTATGGGACTCAAGTCAGGGAACTGGATTAAGTGAGGCTTTAAAAGGAAAGGAAAATATATGAGGCAAATGAGAAAGAGTGCTGACTATTGTTCCAGGTGGCAAGTACATGGGTGTTTGTTATATCCTTTCTAATTTTCTTTATTTATTTTAACATTTTCATCATAAAAATGTTGATTAGATTATAATTTTAAATTTAAAATGAAAAGGCTAAATGTTGAAGTTCCAAAAATAAATTTTTGTGAGGAAATCTAAGACATTACATATATAATGTAGTGAGAAGCAGAAAAAAATGTAAATCAAGACTAGAAATCAAGAAGCTGTAAGAGAAACCATCCATATATTGGATTATATAAAAGTTTAAAACTTTTGTGTAGCAAAACAAACCATGAATAAAGTCAATAAACACACCATTGGTTGGGGCAAAGCAAACAACAAACAGAGGTGTAATATATATTATATAGACAGGGCTCTGCAAGTCATCTGGAAAGAAATAAACAACCCAACACAAAAACAGGGAAAGGACATAAAAAGGCAATTCTCAAAAGAGCCAATTCAAATGGCCATCTGACATAGGAAACCATCTTCAAACTAGTCAGAACAACGCAAATTAAAGTAAGAGTTAGACAGCACTTTAGACTCACTATACTAAAAGGAAAAAATTTTACTGTCAAAGTTCAGGAAAACTTGCAAGATGGCTGATAAAAATGTAAATTATTACAGTGTTTTGGAAAGCAACCTTTCAAAATTCTATTAAAATTACACACGCACACACACACATACTCAGAATTCTCACTCTCAGAATAGTAGCTCTCAGAAAGATAAGCCTCAATATAGAAGGATATTTATTATAGCATTTTTGTTAGTGGCTAAAAAACATAATAAAACACTAGAAACACAGGGACTACCCATCAATGACAAAATGGGTAACTATGTTGTAGTAGATTTTTTTCTATGAAATATTATACAGGAATTGAAAAGAATAAATTAGAAATACACTTGGATACAATCCTTGATTGGTGAACTAGAAATGTTAGAGATAGAAATGTATGAATAATATGATCTCATTTAAAAAGAAGAAACAATGCTTCCAGAGCACTAAACATATATATGTACATGTGTCTATATATGTGAGTGTATTTATATATTATTATATGAAAATGAAACAATATGTAAGGAGATACACTGGATTGTTAAAGTGGATTACCTCAAGACAAGGGGGTATAAAATAGTTTAAGGGGACAGAATGAAGAAGAAACTAAAAAAGGGAAAAAAGAAAAAAATAATACACTAAAAATGTAACACAATATGATCATACTCATATATTTATGTACATATATTTTATGTACAAATATACCACATTTATATATTTATGTGAGTGTGCATACAAACAAATGCATGGTGGAAAACCTTTAAATTAATTGCTTTAATGAAATGAATCTATCGTTGTACTGAGTCGAATAGTATCCCTCAAAAATGTATGTTAAAAAAAAATGTATGTTCACTCAGAACCTTGAATGTGACTTTATTTGTAAATAAGGTCTTCGCAGGGCCACCGGTTAGCTCAGTTGGTTAGAGTGCGGTGCTCTTAACAAGGTTGCTGCTTCTATCCCCACATGGGCCACTGTGAGCTGCACCCTCCACAACTAGATTGAAACAATTATTTGACTTGGAGCTGATGGGTCCTGGAAAAACACACTTAAAATAAATAAGGTCTTTGCAGATGCATTCATTAAGATGAGGTCATACTGGATTAGAATGTGGCCTAAATTAATGACTAGTGTCTATACCGTGTTTCCCCCAAAATAGGACCAGGTCTTATATTAATTTTTGCTCCAAAAGATGCATTAGGGCTTATGTTCAGGGGATCTCATCCTGAGAAATCATGCTAGGGCTTATTTTCTGGTTAGGTCTTATTTTCAGGGAAACACGGTATAAGAAGACCATGTAAAGCACACAGAAAGAAGGCTATGTAAAATTGGAGGGATTGGAGTTATGCTGCCATAAGCCAAGGAGCTCCAGAAGCCACCAGAAGCGGGAAGAGGGAAAGAAGGATTTTCCTCTACAGCTTTCAGAAGGAGTGTGGCCCTGCTGACACTTTCATTTCGGACTTCTAGCCTCCAGAACTGTGAGAGAATAAATTTGTGTTCTTTAAAGCCACCAAGTCTGTGGTAATTTGTTGTGGCAGAACTAGAAAAGTAATATAACCACATAGCATAGATTTTATATGTTTGGTCATGTGAAAAATCATTGATTCTAATTCTATCTCCAAGTGAAGCTACAAATAACAATACAGCCTCTGCTAGATAGCAAATTCCATGACTGTCTTGTCCATCCATATATCTCTAGTACCTGGCACAGCATTGGCACATAGTAGGTGTTTAACAAATATTTGCAGAATAAATAAGAATAGATGAATGAAAAATATACATAGCCCCATGCTTTTGAATTTTGAAAATAAATTGATCTCTACGTGTTCAAGTTTGGGGCCAGCTTACAAGAATATATTTTGTTTCTGACCAAGCTCACTAGCTTTTCTTCAGTTTAAGTGTTGGAGCCAAGACTCAAGGTGCAGTCTCTGAAAATGATAACGAGGAAGAAAAAGTAATAGTAGTAATAGTACCGTGTTTCCCCGAAAATAAGACCTAACCAGAAAATAAGCCCTAGCATGATTTTTCAGGATGACACCCCTGAACATAAGCCCTAATGCATCTTTTGGAGCAAAAATTAATGTAAGACCCAGTCTTATTTTCAGGGAAACACGGTAGCAGTGGGTGCAGAATCTAACAAGGAAATCCACCCCTTTCATGTACACATTATGCCGGTCTTTTCACAATCCCTTTAAATAATTTCTCAGTAATTATTAGTAAATTGTTAGAGTTATCAGTAAAACTGAAATAACTTAACCGCAGGACATCTACCAGGACAGTTTTGACCACTGTACCTATCAGACCTTCTTGTCCAAAAAGTATAGAATTGTTACAGAAACCTTTTTAGAACATAAAAGTTATTCTGGCATCTGACTGAAAGTTACTGTGAGCATTCTGGAAGAATTTCAATAGGAATAGAAAGGCCAGGCAAGTGAGTAAAATAATTTCAGAACCCTTCTTGAAGGGTAATGCCAGCATTCCAGAGGGATTTCAGCGCTCAGCTAGAGGGCAGCAGAATTATTGCTGAAGTATTCCTTGTGGAGCGCTTTAACCTCATGGCCGAAGTGTATTCAAAACAATTCTGCTGCGATAGTAAAAAATATATATCCGTGCTGTGCATTCCCAGAAGAGCATGCTGGCCTCCTTATTCACATGAGCCAAGAACTGAAAAAGAGCTGAGAGGGTAAATTGGTAAAGTGCTACCACAGAGATTTTACTCTAAATACTGGTTGGGGAAGCCCCATGGTCCCAAAAGGTTAGAGACGTTAGATGTTTTACAGGCTATGTGCCGAAATGAATAATTCACAGAAAAATGCTCCTAACTCTATTCAGGTAAGATTATACAGTAAAGTAAGAGAAAATACCAGATAAAATATTCTTTTCTATGTGGTCTTTCTGCCAAGCCCCTAAATTAATCCTTCATATGGACCTTGTGCTGGCATTCTGCTAGGTACTGGGGAGGGTAGAGTGACAGCATCTCAAGCTAAATGAGCACAAGAGACATTCATCTATTCAGCAGGTATTTAACTCCTACCCCCAAGTGCAGAGGAGCTAGTGAGCTTCTAACTGGCCTTCCTGTTTCTAGCCCAGTACCTCTCCTGCTCCCATTCTACACAGCTCACATAACTCCTCTCCAGTTGCCTCCGAGGTCCTGCTGCCCTTATCTCCTGCCACTCCCTCCCACTCACACTGCTTTAGCCAGGTCCTTGCCATCAAGTCCTCTGCCTTGGAAACTCCTTTAAACCACCCCACATCTCTTTACATAACATGGTGCTTCCCATCTTTAGGCCTCAGCCTCAATGTCACCTCCTGAAACAGGCCTTCCATGACCCTGCCTATAAAGTATATCCTTATTCCCAATCTCAGCTCCTTTTTATTTTCTTCATAATGCTTCCTCACAATTTCTAATTATTTTATTTGTTTACTTAGAGACTTTTATACCAGGTACTACGTTTGTCTTCTTCACCATTACATATTCCGTGCTTAACACAGTGAATACATAATAGTTACTCAACAAACTTAGTATTTTACTAAGCACAACAGTTGCTTAATAGAATGTATTGACTGAAGGAAGTGATGATTGCTGCCATCACCTCAGCTAAATAGAAACAATTCAAATCTCAGTCATAAATGCCTATTCTCCACAAATACACTGCTGAAGTGGGTAGGTTGCAGATGACGAAAACGCAGAAGATGAAAGTCAGCTTTTAATTAGAAAAACACTGTTCCTGTTTTCATTTCAAACTAGGACCTGACTGCTATAGCAATTTGATGGAACTGATTAATGGCTCTAGAAAGAGCTAAGATTCCTTTCCAGTCTGTTCTTGCATCATCCTACCCCCTTGCTTCGAGAGAGATCAAGTGATGATATAGGTGGGTCAAGTCCAAAGATATTAAGTGGAATACATATAGTGCTTAAAGTATCAGCAAAAATAATATAAATAGATGATTGTTGGGGTAAACACTCTTTCCTCCTTGTTTCTTAGTGTGATATACCATCTGAATGTTAAAAACGCATATTGGGACATGGGCCTAAGTAGAAAGGAGTTTGCTCAGCCATCTTGATCCGTTTCAGAGCAGCCTACTCCAGGCTAGAAGAATCACATGATTCTGTGTGCCACAATCTGTATCATTACACATTATTCTTAGTTTGAGACAAAAGAGAAGGAGTTTGGGGCAAACTGAAATTGTTTCATGGGACATAACCTCTCCATAACATCCTCAGAATCTTTATATGACTTTGGTAGTTGTTCTGTAGTTTGGACTCAGGACCCTGGTTCGTGGGAAAAGATCTTAACAAACAGTATCACAACATATCTCTACCCCCTAAGATTTGTTGGTAATTAAATAGAAAAAAATATTTATTAGAATTCTGATGGAAGTGGTAGTCTGCAGATGCCAATAGTCCCAGGGAGAATGGCAATCTCTGTTACAGTTCCTAGGGATTTGCGTGCCCAGGAGGATGCACGTTGGGAACAATGAAATGCAATGGAAGATACTGTGGGGAAATTAGAAAACGGTGGGTGACTGCCATGTAGCAATATGGTGATTCTCTGTAGCTCCACAGATTTTTAGTGAAGTCTTGAACCTCAAAAAGTTCATGAGTGGGTTTCTTATTGAAAATTTAAAAGGGCTAAAATTTTTGTACCTGTTGAGGTAGAGTTTGACCAAAAGCACCTACGTGAAATTAGCCCAGAGACAAAGGCACATGGAGGAACTACACTGTAGAATTTGCATTAAGCATTAGGAAGTCACCAGCCTTGTACAGACTTGTAATATTGGATTTGAGTAAGTTTACCTAAAACTTGAGTCATGGAAATCCAGATGACATTTAGGCTAATTATCGGGGTCTGCATCTGGGTTTTTATATCTGAAGTACCCAGCTGTAGCTTGGATTTAATAATCATTGTAGAACGAGGAAGAGTGGACCTTCTTCAAAATGTTCAACCTCTGGAGGTAAAGAGTAAATCAGCACACCTGTCGTTGTAGAGAGTGACTCAACACAAGCTGAAAATTGGGGAGTGGGGCCCAGGTATCTTTTAATAGACCAAGTTCTCCAAGTGATGAAGTAGCCAGCCCAGCTCTGGTTATGATAAAGCAGCCCAGTACTTGAGAGTCATTGATTCAGGACACCATTCCTTTCTCCATGTCAACACAGGCAATCAAGAGTTGGTTTTATCTGATAGCATCTGACTTTATTGGGTATCATCTGTCTCCAATTATTTTTTTCTGATGTTTATTAAAATGCAGATTTTTAACCCACATAAATATGGACAGATAATTTTCAACAAAGGAGCCAAAAACATACACTGGAGAAAAGACAGCCTCTTCAATAAATGGTGCTGGGAGAATTGGAAAGCCACGTGCAAAAGAATAAAACTAGACTGTCATCTGTCACCGTGTACCAAAATTAATTCAAAATGGATCAAAGACCTAAACATAAGACCTGAAACAAACTGCATAGAAGAAAACATAGGTACTAAACTTATGGACCTTGGATTCAAAAAGCATTTTATGAATTTGACTCCAAAAGCAATGGAAGTAAAAGCTAGAATAAATGAATGGGACTATATCAAAGTAAAAAACTTCTGCACGGCAAAAGAAACCATCGACAAAATAAAGAGGTAACCAACCGAATGGGAGAAGATTTTTGCAAACAATGCCTCCAATAAGAGGCTAGTATCCAAAATATATAAGGAACACATACAACTCAACAATAAAAAACAAAGAATCTAATTAAAAAATGGGCAGAGGACCTGAAAAGACATTTCTCCAAAGAGGACATACAAATGGCCAATAGACACATGAAAAAATATTCAACATCACTAATCATCATAGAAATGCAAATAAAAACCACAATGAGTTTATCACCTCACACCAATTAGAATGGCTATCCTCAACAAGAAAAATAGTAACAAGTGTTGGAGAGGCTGTGGAGAAAAAGGAACCCTCATACACTGTTCATGGAAATGCAGATTGGTGCAGCTGCTATGGAAGGCAGTGTGGAGATTCCTCAAAAAATTAAAAATAGAATTACCATATGACCCAGCAATCCCTCTCTTGGGTATCTGCCAAAAAAAATCTGAAAACACTTATCCGTAAAAATGTATGTGCTCCAATGTTCATTGCAGCTTTACTTGTGGTGGCCAAGACATGGAAACAATCAAAGTGTCCTTCAATAAATGATTGGATAAAGAAGTTGTGGTATATATACACAATGGAATACTACTCTGCCATAAGAAAAGATGAAATAGTGCCATTTGTTACAACATGGATGGATCTTGAGACTATAATGCTAAACAAAATATGTCAGACAGAAAAAGTTGAGATCCATACGATTTCACTGATATGTGGTATATAAACCTGAAAACAACAAAGGAACAAGACAAATAAATGAAGAAACAAAAGCTCATAGACACAGACAATAGTTTAGTGGTTGCCAGAAAGTAAGGGGGGAGGAGGGTGCTGGATGAAGGTAAAAGGGATCAAATATATGGTGATGGAAGAAGAACTGACTTTGGGTGGTGAACACACAATGTAATATATAGAAGATGTGTTACAGAAGTGTACACCCGAAGCCAATGTAATTTTACTAACATCTGTCATCCCAATCAACTTTAACTGAAAAAAAAAAAATGCAGAGTTTTTTGAGCCTTGGACAAGACTTAAATGAATGACAATATCTGAGAGTGGAGTCTAGGAATCTTTATTCCAAAAAGCAACTCAAAAATTCCTAAATTCATTGAAGTTTGGAAACTACAGTTCTTTCCCCTTTATTCCCATAATGAGAGGTGTTTCTTTTTACACCCACTATTGATCTCACTTTCTATGGCCAGATACCTAATGTCTGCCAGATCCTTCTGTTTTCCAATTCTTTCTATTGTTGCAACCTCTGTCAAACAAAGGATGTATTCTCAAAATAGCAACACTGGGTAACTGGCTTAAAGCATTGCATAATAGTGGCTATCTCCAGATGTTCTTGAACCAAAACTCCACTACTAAATTTTTGACATTTACCTCCTTTGATTAGGTATTAGCAATTTATTAAATATGGGACTATTAGCCTTCAGACGGCATATCAAAAAGTATTCAGCACCTACCATGTCCTCAGCACCATGCTACATAGATGTACAATTCTGTAAAATATAGTAAAATTATAAGGAAACTTCTCTGCATGTTTGTTACTTAAAAACTAGTTATAGTGTAATAGTAGTCTGAGTTAGTACAAATATATAATCAAGTACAACCATAAAATAATAACAAAACAAGTTGATGGGAATGTAAAATGGTACAGGCACTATGAAAAATAGAATGGCAGGTCCTCAAAAATTTTAAAATAGAATTGTCATAGGATCTGGCAATCCCACTTCTGGGTATATACCCAAAAGAACCGAAAGAAGGGTCTCAAAGAGATATGTGCACACTCATGTTCATAGAAGCATTATCCACAATAGCCAAAAGGTAAGCAAGCCAAGTGTTGATTGATGGATGAATGGATAAATAATACATGGTATATAAATACAATGGAAAGAAATTTTGACATGTGCTACAACATGGATGAACCTTTAGGACATTATGCTAAGTGAAATGAGCCAGTCACAAAAAAACAAATAATGTGTGATTTCACTTATATGAGGTACCTAGAGCAGTCAAATTGATAGAAAAATGAAGTATAGTCATGGTTGCTGGGTGCTAGAGAGAAGGACAAATGGGACATTGTTGTCTAATAGGTATAGAGCTTAAGTTTTGCAAGGTGAGAAAGTTCTGGAGATTGGTTGCACAACAACGTGCACTTGAAAAGGGTTAAGATGGTAAGTTTTATATTAGGTGTATTTTTATCACAATAAAAGTAATAAATAACAAAACAACTCAATGGCTGTTTCACTTTTCTTGCTATCTTTGTGAAAGGCCTCCACACCTTAGGCAGCTGCTTTCCTTTATATGGCACCGTTTTACCTGAACATGGCTGCAGTTACCCTACTGGCCTGGAAAATTCCTCACCTGAGATTCGAGTAATGATTCTCCCTAAGCTCCCAATTCGACTATTTCACTCCCACACAGTTTGGAGGGCTATCCTCACGGGTTCCTGTGGGCAGCCTCTGCCAGACAGCCTGCAAGGAAGAAATAAGATGGATCAGCACTTTAAAACAATGAATGTCCTTCAAGGTCACACCTTGTCCACAGAGGCCATCACAGAAAAGGTAGGTACATTAATCATCTCCCAGGCTGGAAATGAAGGAGAAGAAATAAATAAACAGCCCATCATCATGATCAAGTATCAAAGGTTTGTTTTAGGTCATACCCCCATTAAAATGAATTTCAAGTCTGTCAGGAACAATTCCATGAATCTTCTGTACCTTTTTTTTAATGAGTAATTCATGCTGGGAGGAAGTATCCTCCTATGAACTCCATACTGAGTGCTCCATCATTTCTCTACCTATCCATTTTTGGTGATCTCAAAGCAAGCATGGAAGAGTGCTATACATTTACCCCTGCATTAAGTACCCCTCACTTCAATACATACTAAGTGTAGTTAATGCAACTGGTAGGAAAGTCAATGACTTAGGAAATATTATCAGCATTCTGTTCTATATTTGTGCCTTATGTGGAGTTGTCATTTTAATGCTTTATTTAAATTTTTTAAAAAATAACTCATCTTTTTTAATATGCTTCTATATAGAATGTATGTAATTAAATGAAGTAAATGAAATATACACATTTACTATCCCACTTACCTAGTGATAACAAGTATTAGCACCTTTGTAGGTACGCTATAAAATCTTCTATTCAGGTACACACACACACACACACACACGTACGCATACACATGCACATGTGAATAAAATATTTTGGAAGAATGAGACCCTATTGCCCATTTTTATAGGCAGAATTCTGAGATTATCCCAGAATTTTCTGCCAGACACCGGAGGTACCCCAAAGATATGGCTTTGGCCCCTAGGAACTCCGGGAAACTGTGGGGGGGGTAAAGCATAAAGCTATGCCAAGCCCAGGAAAACAGCCCCAAGAACATTTTCTAGTGATGTAGAGCCAGCAACACCATCATATGCAGGAAGGATAGAAAGTTGTTCTGATTCGTTTAAATGGATGGATTATAGAAAAGGGCAAATAATTTTCTTTTTTTAATGTGTTCCCCTTCCCATTTTAGGAAGTAGCTTAGGAAAAAAGACCATTAAAAAAATGAAGCCAGGGGACTGTTGTGGAAAAAGTAAGGTTATATCTGTTGGGTTAAAACGCAAGTATTTTTGTTTGAATTTTTTTAAATAGGTGCCATCTATTTAAATAGGTGCCACTTACGTGTTTTTAAAATATGGTAGCTCAACTCTACCCTTCCCTGCCTCTCATGTTCTAGCCAGTGGCAAAGAGCATTAAAATAAAACCTAAATAAATAAACAAAATTCTGAATCCTCATTCTACGTGAAAAACAAAGCAAAGCCAAAACTGGCTTTTCCCCCTTCTGACATAATGCCCAAAGAAGAAAATTTTCTCACACTGTTAAACCCAATCATCATAAGATTCCCATGGGCAGGAATGCTAAGCTTGCTAGTATATAAAAGAATTTAGATGACTTTTCTCTTTTCTTGAAAATATAATTATTTAAAACCCAAGGAAAAACAGGTTACTGCCTGAAAAATTCTCATTCCTGACAAATTATACTCCTAGACGATCTTATTTTTATTTCAACCATTATTATTTATTAACAATGAAAGGATTTGGTATATCTCATTTTTGTTTTTATTCTCTTTAATCATGAAATACACATTTACATTAAATAGCTCATTTTTCACAATGGATTTATTCCTAAAGAGATAGTATATATATCATCTTAGAAAGAAAACTCTGACTATATTGGAGTAACTAATACCAAATTTTCCTTCCTCCTATAAACAACTATAGAACAGGATAAGCTATAGGAAAGAGGTGCTAGACAGAGTCAGCATATGACTGTGATCATGAAAGAAAAGAAATAAATGAACTGAGCCCTGTAATTTCCCTGATTTCTTCCTGGAGGCACTTTTCACACTCAAGTAAAGGAGGAGAAGACAAGACCATCATGGCCTTTTGGAGTTTAAGAGACAGAGACTGGAGTACAGGGAGGCTGAGGCAGCTAGAATTTGTGAGGCAAACTACTAGAAAAGAAAGAGCTACACAGAAAAAAAAATGCTTCAGAAAACATGTAAGTCTGTTGTTGAACATTAAGCTACACTTGTGCAGGATGAAACCCCATAAACCTAGGCTGACAACTACCAGGGCACTGTCAGCAGCCAAGCAATCACCAGAGCTCTTGCAGGCCTGGAGGATGACTGAGTTCTGACTAGCCAGGATTGAGAGTCCTCAGTGAACATCTGAGACATTCAGTACCCACCTTAATAGTGGGCCTCGCCTTATTAGTAGGACTAAAGCAGCCACAGAGTGCAAACTACTCTAGGTTTTCGCATTAAAACTTTAAGCAAGCTTCAAAAGGATCAAACTAAATAGCAAGTGACTTAACTGACGAGGAAAACAAAGCCCAGCAACCTTTAAAAGAAGACAATGAAAGCCAGATACTCAGGAACATAAAATTCATGATCTTCAGCACCCAATCAAAAATTATTAGACATGCCCTCAGAAGCAGGAACATAGCATCTAAAACCAGGAGAAAAATCCACCAATAAACATGGAAACAGAGTGGATGGAATTAGACATAACTTTAATTTAAAAGAAAAATTAACAGGTATTATATGTAAATAGGGTCAAACATGAAAACATGAACATGATGAGAACTAAAATATACAAAACGAGAAATGTTGTGTATAATAAAGATTCATTAGGTAGGATTAACAGAACTTTAGGCACTGAAGAAGAGAATGTCAGTGATTTGTAGACATAGCAATATAAGTTACCCAAACTGAAGCTCAGAGGGAAAAGAGACTGACAAAAAAAACTCAACAGAATCTCAGTGGCCCCTGAGGCAATATAAAGCAGAGCACATATAGCTGGATCCCCAGAAGGAGAGGAGATAATTAGATCAGGGGAGAAATTTTTGAAGAAATAAGGAAACAAATGTTTTGCAAATTAGATGAAAACAACAAACCTACAGAATCAAAATTTCAATATCTCCTTAGAAGGATAACCCAAAAGAATCACACTGAGGCACTTCATTATTAAACAATGAGAAAAAAATACATTTTAAAGCCACACTATATACAGAGGAACAAAGATATGAATGATCACAGACGTCTCAGAAACAACACAAACCAGGAGATAATGGAGTAGTATCATTAAAGCTCTGAAAGAAAAAGAAAAAGCTCTCAACCTAGAATTCTATATCCAGCAAAATACAAGTACATACCTTGAACAAGAACAAAAACAAAAGCTGAGAAAATTTGAACTATTCCTGAACTACAAGAATATTAAAGGAGTGATCTCCCTAATAAGTGCAGTACCCATCTGACACCCTACATAATATTTACATTATTGATTATATTCCTCATACTGTATTTCATATCCCCATGACTATTTTGTGGCTACCAATTTGTACTTTCTAATCCCTTCACCTTCTTCCTCACCCCCAACCCCTTCCCATCTAGCAACCATTTTTTGTACACCTGAGACTAATATAATAAAAAAAATAGAAAAAGAAATATTAAAGGAACATTTTTAGGCTGAAGGGAAAAATCCCAGGTGAAACCATTTAAAAAGAAAGCAAGTGGGAGAGAGGAGCAATATAGTCTGTATTATGAAGATCATAGGGTTTGGAATTCTGACAACCATACTTATGGAGCATTACTTCCTTCATCTGTAAAATGTGGATAGTTATGCTGGTGTCACAAAGGTGTTGCAAAGGTTCAATGAAATCAGGTAGTCAAAGCACAGCACAGTGCCTGGCACATACTAAACACTCAACAAATCACAGCTATAATTATTTTTGTTAATATATATTAAATGTGCCAAGAGATTATGGTTAACAACTCTTGATGAATACTTTTGCACAGAGCACCATCCATGTAAAAAAAGAGAAAGGCTGCTTGATATTAAGCTTTATAATCTATCTTGGAAACAGGTTGGCAGTTAAACATCTTAGTATTACTGGTGCTTTGTAGTGTGGAAAACTGAGATGAGATATGGTGAGACAAGTAACAAAGAAGAGTACCTAGGTGAAGGGAATTCTCAGCTCCCAAAATGATCTAATACTTGTTGGCTTGTAATGAAAAATATTGTAATATTTCTGTAATATTAGGAAAATTGTACATCCAAAAGA
The DNA here is from genome assembly GCF_057876585.1 of Rhinolophus sinicus. Classification (NCBI taxonomy): domain Eukaryota; kingdom Metazoa; phylum Chordata; class Mammalia; order Chiroptera; family Rhinolophidae; genus Rhinolophus; species Rhinolophus sinicus. The sequence goes on from NC_142501.1 coordinate 166,323,096, forward strand.
GCTGTGAAATAAAAAATAGCCACTTACAAATTTTTGTCTTGATTCTTAACTTTGTTTCATTAGGAGAAAATAATTATTAAGTAGGTGCTTGCTTCTGGTTTTACAAACTAACCAGTGCAATGGATATTCTCAAGTAACAACATTTCAGACCAATATGCACGTGGAAAAACAAGGAAATGAACTATATAAATTTTGAATAAATACATGGATGGATCAAATAAACCTGTAAATAAGTACAGCTCAGTAGACCGTAGCGTAGACTCTGGAACCTGACTGCCAGGGTTCAATTCCTATTCCACCCCCTACTAGCAGTGTGGCCTTAGGAAGCTATCATAACCTTTCTCTCACCTATATAATGAGGACAATACTATCTATCTCACAGGGCTGGGGAAAGATTGAATCAGTTAAGAGGTAATATGTGTGGCATGTGTTTGCTACTGTAGTGTATAAGCAATAATGAGAGATTTGAAGAAAAATTACTAACAGTGATACTGTACAAAGTTTATTCTCTTTTCAGAAATTACTTCAGGTTTGAAGTTACTCTCAAACCGCCTAGAGGCAAAACATGTTTGCCACTGGTATTACTACTAGCATTTTAACATGAAACATTGGTTTAATTTGTTTCTGAAGAAAGGAAAGCTCCTTCCAGTGTACAGTCCCTGAGAGGCTGAAGACAGCATCTGGAGTGAAGCAACTACTGACATCCTAAGAAGACAATCCTTGGTCCAATTGCAGTAGCAAGCTCCACTCTAATCATTCAGCTGAACAAACAAAACCCAGGATTTAGTTATTTTCCCAGAAACTAGATAAACAGCCACTTCCTTTTGAGTGTCTCTTTTTAAAGTAAGAAGGCCCACGTCTCCCCTAATCATCACTTTATATTTCTATTTTAAACGTTGTTTTTTTTCTAGATTTTTGCTATTTTAGGCCAATAAAAAATGTCATAGGCAAATATGCTCTTTAAATAATATATGAATGTAAATAATATGTTGTGTTTATATATAAATATTAAACCACAAATTAACCCAACAGTCTAGTTGGGGGTCAGTGGCACAATGTTAGACATTTGTATAACAGAAACCCTCTCACTAAGGACATTGCAACTGGAACAAGCTTGGAAATCATCAGGAACATGGATAGCTCTGGAGACAGGCTATTTTCTACAGTTTCTTTCAAGGAACACATAGTTTCTCTCTGTTTCATGATGTCGCTGTTTCTCTTGGCAGATCTGATCTATTCGTCTCTTTATGACCACCTGACTTCTGCTGTCTTCTGATAGTTTCCATTCCCAGATAACTTTGGCACACAAACCATGATGGGCTTTATGTTACCTATAGTAATTCTGAAATCACCACTTGGTTCGAATCTTAGTATCTTCCCTGTTCATTTCAAATTAGTGGAGAGAGAAGGAGCTTTAAATATCTGATCAGCACGACGTACCTGGGAAACTCGATAGACTCTCTGCAGACTGTCAAACAAGGAGGAATCAGAAATATATCTAGTAAATACATTAAAAGAAAATAGGCCACATCCAGGCAAAATTCTTTAACGGACACTGTTTACTAGGTCTTCCTATTCTGAGAACTAGGGTCTTGAATACACATGTTGCTTGAGTTCATGTTGGTCAGATATTTTATAGCAATGTTGGATAGGAGACTATTTTAGCGTAACATTTAATAAATGCATCAAAAAGGTTTCCAGTTGAGAATTACTGAAATAATACCTTGAAACAAATTAGGAACAATTTGTTAAATAAGTAAATACAAATCTAAGTATGGATGCAAGGTATAGCTGCAAATAATATATTCATGTAGCCACAAAATGGTTCCCAGTCTCATTTAATTAATCTGTTCTTGAAACCTTGAGTTTTTGGGGCTCTGTAAAATTTTTATTTACTGTCATGTTTTTTTGACACCTTTAAAATTTCCCATCAGGCTGATCCACGTCATGTGTCTAGACTAACTGAAGTGTGCCCTTAATCTCTGAGAAGGCAATTTCTTAACACTTCTCCTTTAAAGTTCAATTTTATGAATTGTATCTCTGCTGCTCTAGATATTTCTTTCCCTGTTCGTTAATGTAAGGAAATGAAAATGACTCAGATATGCCACCAGCAACATGACTTCTTCCCGTGTTGCTGTGAAATACATATCCCTAGGTTATTTGGTTTTGTTTTTTAATTTATATCTTTTTTTATTGTGACACAGTTCAAACTTATAAAAAATTTGCAGGAACTGTATAAAAGAACCCTTAGATTCCTTCATCCAGATTTTCAACAAATTGTAAAGATTGTACCTACATTCTCTCTCTCTCTCGTTCTCTCGCTCCATATATATATATATATGTGTGTGTGTGTGTATGTGTGTGTATATGTGTATATATATATATATATTTATATATGCTTTTATTTATTCTCTTGTCAATGAACATTTTGAGTACTTCCTCTTTTTCTTTGCTATGGTACCACAATACATACTGCAATGACCATCATTTTTATGTGTCTTCTTTTATACATATTTAAGAGTTTATCTAGGGCAGCAGTTCTCAAAATGTGTCCACTGCCCTCTGGGGGTACATAAGAGTTCAGAGGTCAAAATTATTTTCATAATAACTCAAAGATATCGTTTGCTTTTGTCACAGTTGTGATATTTGTACTGAAAGTACAAAAGCAATGGTGGTAGCACCAATGGTGCCTTAATCGAGGCAATGATAATAGTCAGTACTAGTTGTCGTTGTATTCTTCACTACATGCACTTGCAGGATTCTTTTAATTGCCAGTTTCTCTTTAAAATATCTTGAGGAAACTTCATTTTATTAAATTTATTTTTAATTTATTGTATTAATTTTATTTATTAATTTATTCAATCTCAACCCTTGAGTACTCACTCATCTTTTTAATATTCCATGTGACCAAATGGGGAAAAAGCATGAGGACTTTCTGCAGCTGAAATAAGATGGTTGCCTCAAGAAAAAGCACTTAAGTGATTGTTTGATATGAGAGCTGAACTATGTGTTCTCTTCATAGAACACCATTTTCATTTGAAAGAATGACTGACTAATTCAGACTCAGATATTTGGCAGACTTGGATATTTGAACAAATTTAGTCTGTGACTTTGAGGAAAACAACTGAGAGTATGTGTTGCCTATACTAAAATTTGAGATTTCAAGTGAAATTTAAGATTTTGGAGAACTTGTATCTGCCACCATGAACTTCACAGCTTCCCAATATCTAGATTTTTCTGATAAAATCTGTGATATATTAATGACTGTAATATTTCATATTGTATAATAAAAGCATTAATATTTAGAATATCTACTAACTCAGGAAGACCCAGAGTTGTTACACCAGGTGGCCAGCTTTGGACCAAGCCGGAACATCACTGAGCTGCCTCCAAAAATTACACACCCAAAGGGCAGGCTGGGCAGGCACCAGAGCCCTGCTAAAGTGAATCCAGCTCTCTAGGGTCAGCCCCTGCCCAATAGCTCCTCCATTGTAGTCACAGCCAGTCCTCACAACAAATCAGCCAAAGGATCAATCCCTCTCACTGATGTGCAAACAGCAACCAAGGCTCAACTATAATAGGAGGGCACACACAACCCACACAAAGGAACACACCTGGAGCACCTGACTCAGGTGACCAGGGAGACTGTGCCACTGAGCTCCACAGGACACCTACAACATAAGGCCACTCTACAAAGACCAGGAGACACAGTAGCCCTACCTAATACATAGAAACAAACACAGAGAGGCAAACAAATCATGGGGATGTAATGTACAGCATAGGGAATATAGTTAATAATATTGCGATAGCATAGTACGGTGTCAGATGGTGGCTGGATTTATTATGTTGATCAATTATTAGGTATAGAGATGTTGAATGCCTATGGTGTATACTTGAAACTAATATAATATTGTATATTCTTTAAAAAATCACAACAGATTGAATGCAGAAGGAAACAGGGGAATCCAGCTATCTTCTGTAAAGCTATACCTAAAAGAGATTTGTAAATCAGTAAAACAATGCCACTCATTTTTTTGTGTTTATGTGTTTATGTGTGTGTACTGAAAAATACAGTTATTTTATAATGTTGTTTATGTTAATATACAATAGATTTGTTATTTTTGTTTCTAAATAAATTAATAAATAAATCTCTTATTTCTCAACTTTAAATTCTTTATTTTTCTTTTTTTTTAATTAAATTTATTGGGGTGACAATTGTTAGTAAAATTACATAAATTTCAGGTGTACAATTCTGTATTACATCATCTATAAATCTCATTGTGTGTTCATCACCCGGAGTCAGTTCTCCTTCCATCACCATATATTTGATCCCCCTTACCTTCATCTCCCACCCCCCACCCCCCACCCCCCTTACCCTCTGGTAACCACTAAACTATTGTCTGTGTCTATGAGTTTCTGTTTCTCATTTGTTTGTCTTTCAACTTTAAATTCTAACATGACAGATATAACTCATAAACAAGAGCTGTTTGGAGTTCTCAATAATTTTTAAGAGTGTAAGGGGCTTCTGAGACTGAAAAGTTTGTAGATTGCTTCTCTAGGCTATAAATCTGGAAATGAATTTGTGAAGCTGTAGGTTATGCATATCTTCAACATCACTAGATAATGTCAAGTTGCTCACCTGTCCAACCTTGAATTATAGGTCTACATATGCAAGTTGAGAGATGATAGCTTAATTGAATTATAATGCTTCCTGGAATGAACTACTTAGTTATTAAACAGGAATTATTTAGGTAAATTTTGGGTACTATTTAATATAGCTTTAAAATAATTTGATCCCACTAGATGCCATCTATTTTTATTATTAAATAAAAGAAAAATTCAAGATCAAGTATACAGGTTAAATGTACCCAGAGATGTCAAATTTCATTATAATATTTTATTGCTAATTGAGTCAAATAGGTATCCTAGACAACCAATAAATTGAAAATACTATATATCCTTCATGTGTAACTACAACATATAATTATTCAGGAGCCTATGCACTGATTAAAAGATGTGCAATGATTAAAAACATGTGGTCTATTACCATGTAAAATAGGTTTGGGATTAACTGTTTGATATTTAAAATGAGTGTGTAATTCAGTATATTAAAGACTTTTTATGTATATACAATAGAAAATGATATAAGATTTCTTAACATTAAAATATAATGCAAGAAGGCGGTACAAAGAAATTATATTAATTCTCCCAGAGTAAGACATTATATATAATAAGCTGAATCATACAATTTTTAATTTATGAGTTAAAAAGAATGAAAGCCCTTGGCACTAGATGGAATAATATAAGATCATGATTCCAACAGGGAACTTTTTGGAGATCTTTTCTACAGACATCATATCATCAAGACTTCATGGAAGAAATAGCGTTTCAATCAGATCTTCTGAGTCATAGAAAATTTTATCATGTCTTATGTACAATGAAATGTTAATGCAATTTTTCTTGATTGATATAATTCTATGTAAGTAATTCATTTTCAACACCAGTTCTCACTTATTATAAGACTGATTTAATTTGGTATTTATAATTACAGCCTGTTTTTCAAAATGGCAACTAAATCCATAGCAGTGATGAACCTTCTTATTTACAGGAGGAGTTTTCTTTAGGTAACAGTATTCAATGAACTCTGTATTCATTAAACTAAACCTTAGACAGATGTAGAAAAGGCTTTAGCAGACAATCAACTCATCAGAACCCTTACGCCCCATCTTCCCAACTCTAACTCCACTTCAGGTTCAATAATGACATAAAAATATTTTCAGTATTGTTCTATATAAAAATTATATTCTATTCCTTAAGGTATTTATAGTAGTGAATATTTATATGAGATTTACCTCAATAAACTGCCTAATGCAGTGGCAGTGATACACGTTAACCAGAAACGTTCATGAGTTGGGGCCTGAGATTGCACCCAGAGAAAAGTTATCTGACTCTCGAAGACCAACTGTCCATGCAAAGGCCCCAGAGTGCAGTGCAGACAGATGACAGAAGTGTCTTCACACACAAATGAAGGAGTGACTCCACCACACCCCTTTTCTTCAAGGTGGACCCAACAACTAGTTTGAGCTGAGAGTTCAGGCTTGCAGGTATGACTTCAGAAATCATACATACAACCGAGGGAATAAAAACATTCAGGAAGCCACCCAACATGGATATTTTCACAGCTCACCTCCCATGAGATTTTGTGAGGGACACCCAACTATTGGCAAGTCGGCCTCTAAGCCCAGAAAATATGCTCGGACTGTCATCTGTGGTTCTCGCCATATTGCAACAAGGCTGACTAAGCCAAGATCTGGACCAGAGGTTGAAAGACATTCCCTCCCCCTCTCATCTCCTTTTTAATTTTCTGGTAAATAGAGGTAAGAAAAGACTAAATGACCTTTTTACAAGTGTCATTGCCCTTGTTCTATTTGTGTCTTAAAATAGTCTTGAAGAAATGTCCACCAGGGGAGGAAATGATTACCTAGAATGCTTTGTGTAGCATCTTGCTATAAAGAGTTCAATTTCAATGTCACCCTTCAGGGACCTCCTTTGATTACCCAATCCACTCTATCATATCATCCTATTTTAGTTCTCTGCAGAGAAGTCATCATCATTTGATACCGTTCTTATTTATCTGCTAGACAGTGAGATTAGTGTAGATGTTATGAATGCTGATCCTGAGTCAGGCTGCCTGGATTGGAATCCTGGTCCTACAACTTAATAGCTGCTCACAGGCTGTATGCCTCAGTTTCCCCCTCTGAAAATTGGGATAATAATTTTACCCATATCACAGGATTTGGGGGAGGACTGCACTGCTTAATAAGAGTAAAGTGTTAGGTTAAAGGCGGCAGGCACAGAGTGAATACAATAAATACGAGCTTTCATTCTTATTTGCTTGGTGTCTATCTCCCACCACTTGTCTGCTTTGGTGCCCCAGTACCTAGAATGATCCCTGGAGCACACATGAGACTTTCAATAAATGTTATTGATTCATGAGTCTCAATTAGGTTTTTGGGATTTAAGCCAGCTCAGCAAACTTTAACATGGCCTGCAAATTCAACTGTTCGCAATGAACGTTGAGTGTCTATTATCAATGGTAGCCAAGAATATTGACCCTACTCTTCCTTGCTTTAGTTGCTGAGAAATTATCCTAGTGGTTTTCTGCTCCATCTGCCCTACATATCTAATAACCTCATTTCCTGTTGTTGTAAGTGATTGAGTCAAATCCATGTCACACCACTTGGGCCACCTCAGAATCTACATTGGAAATCTTTCTATCTTCTTTCTTCCTCACAATTTCTCTTAAAGTACCTCTCTGTGCACCATGACAATTTATTTCCCCTATTTTTCCATTGGAAAAAAAACAGTTGTAATTATCAGACTCATGCTAATGCCCCAGGACTATTAAAAGGTGTGTAAGTATATGTTTTACTCAGACAAGCTATCACTATACCCTGAGCTGCCTTCAAATCTAAGTTACCCTTTTCTCAGTCAGTTGGACCAGGCAGGTTATTAATAACTCCAAATTAAATTAGGGGCTCAAATGGAATAAAAACTAGTGTTGAAAATAGATCCATCTTCTCAAATGACCAGACTCAAGATAATCACATTACCATTCCCTCTCCATATTCAAGTGGCTCTATGAAATGCCTTATTCGCTGGTAAACTTGATTGAAGGGCCATCTCTTCATTCAGATCAGAGATTATTGTGTGGAGGGGATTTATTGCACAGGTGGGCTTCAAGAGGCTCTCAGAAGGCACAGGAATGTGGGGCAGTCATAAATCCCCATGAATCTCTCAGTGTTTCCATTGTTAGAGAAGAAAGTGCCAGAAAATGGTGGGGAACAACACAGACCATAAGATACTTGAAAATGAATGGAACCAGGATAGGACAAGCCTGGGTCTTGTTAGGAAAATAAGAAGTCAGCTAGGAAATCATTGCATCAGCAAAACTTCATAATGTTACGTGAACTTGCAAAGTTATTACCACTCCATAAGGACCAGGAGGCACTTCTCACGGTAGCTGCTGACATTTTCTACACTCTGGACTTAATGGTATGCTTTTCTGTATCTTTTCTTAATCAACTTGTGATTTGTTTAACAGACATTTATTGAAAGCACACAATGGACCAGGCACCATCCCAATCAATTGGGATACAGGGGTAAGCACAAATAAACACAACCCTACCCAAACAGAGCTCACAATTTGGTGAGAGAGACTGAGACTATATCTGTCAAACAACCACTCAATCACATGTAAAACTAAAGTTGTGATAGTACTGAGAAGGAGAAGGAAATGATATTCGAAGAGCATATAATAGGGATTGGGCAAATCTTAGAAGTCTTCCCTGGGAAAGCAAAGCTTGAATTTAGAACTGAAGGAAGAGTAGATACAAGTGGGTGAAAATGGGGGCAGGAAGCAGGTGTGCTTACATGCTGAAGGAATAGCATATGCAAAGGCCCTTTGGCAGGGGGGGAATCACATGGAATACAAGGGCCGGAAAGAAGGCCTGGCTCACTAATGACAAAAGAGGAACAGAGCATAGTGTCTTTGATGAAGCAAGAGAGGTATGGAGTGACCAGATTGTTCAGGGTCCTGTCAGTCATGTTAAGAAGTTTTTGCTTTATTCTAAGAGCAATGGAAAGCCTTTGAAGAGTGATATTGCACCTCCATCACATGATTCCACCATCATCCCCGCTGCTACCTTGTGCACTTAGTGCAACATAATATTGGACTAAATCCTGCGGGAGTAAAAAAGCAACTAGCAGGATATGAACAAGTTGAAATTGGAAATCCTCAATCAAGAATCCTGATTTCAAGAATGAACCTGAAGCTCAAAGCAAAATTCTGTGGATCAAAACCACTTGGATGTTGTCCCCGGATAAAATCTATAGAGTTCCCATAAATCACATGCTTCCCTCCCACCATTTACTATTTGAGGATTTTCTTATGTCCTTGTTCTTTGAACGTCCATCAAAATTGCAAAAGTAAAATGAATGGTAATAAGAAATTGATTTAAGGTCTGCAGTAGGGTAAAATAATGATTCATTGACGTTTGTAGCATTTTATTGTAAATGTGGTGGAAATGATTATTATCTTTAATGGTTAACTGAGTAATTGATTATTGATAAATGAGTACTCTATTCAAGCCAGGATCCATCTTACATCACCTGGAAAAGGATGATGTTCCTACTCTTTTAATGACCATTAAGTGGTAAATAAGGAAGTGGAAATGTTTCATAACTTACATATTAAGTATCTTTGGTCATTTAACCACCTCTACAATGAGAGCAATAAGGCAGCTGGGGGTAGGTAGCCGACTTAAGGAAAGATCAATGACTGTTTTTCAGAGTTTTATTGAAAGTGCATTATAGATTGTCTCGCTTTTAACATTATTACTTCATTGAATAACGATATATGAGTAGGCTGCAGGGAAAAATTAGAATACAGCTACACAAGGCTATCTGTGTGACAGGATGAGAATTACATAGCAAAATGGCCTCTAGAGAAAATCTCAATCCCACTCCCACGCTCTCTAGCCAATGCAAGTGGGTTTGGCCATTGGAAAAACAGCAAAATTAATGAAGTTTGTCTTTGTGTGCCATTTACATCCTTTTTTATGCCCTGTTTACCTTCCCATGTTCCTTCATAGGTATCCACCTGCACCCCTATGTTGTCTTCTTACCAAGAAAAGTTCACCCGACAAACAACTGCGTATCTTGTTTTGGCTTATAATTCACATGAATTTTCCATGTGCCATAAATATCTCTTCTGCAATCAAAACTGTTGTCACAACTTCCATTCCTTCAGTATTTTTATCTCAGTCAAGCCTTAAGGAAAAAAACAATGTAATTTAACTAATTTATACTACTTCCCATTTAACCTGCTTTGTGGATGCTTCATTTTAATAAAAAATGCCAATAATATATTTAATACATTTCTGATGAGAGGAATTTCAGGTGGCCTAACAAAGTAATATGAAGTTTCACGGGACTATGTATTGGGGCAAGTGGAGGGCACATAAGGTGCACTATGTATCTCTGAAAGTGGTTACCAGAGGGAGGATTAAATGGTGACATCAAAGTCCTAACGACTTGGATTCAAATCCTGGTTCTCTCCCTTACTAGCTGAGCTACCTCAAAGCCTCAGATTCAACTGTAGAGTGGGTGTCACTGTCTCCTGAGATTAGAGTGAACATTAGATAAAATAACACATGGTTATTAGTGCTTAGTACAGCAGCTATCACATAGATAGTAAAAACAACCTAATTAGCATTACCATTTTTACATGAGCAAGTAGGTTACAAAGGCGTTCTAACTAGGGTACCAGTGTGGACGACCAGTAATCATTTGATTTTTCCTGATCATCCCCAAGAAGCATCGAATAGACCAATGAGGAATTTAACAAGGAAAGAAAGCCCTGCCTAGAGTTGGAACCTCTGAGCATGGCCATCCACAAAACCACAACCCCTGACTCTAAGTCTATTCTGGCACTCAGCTTGAGAACTACGAACTTTTCAAAGGCACGCCCTTTGCTTTGGCCTTGGCTCCAAAAGCAAGGACATTAGTACTAGCTGATTAACATCTTCAATATAATGTGAGAGATCATTCAATATTGAGATATTTATGTCAACCACAAAATGGTTCTAGGTGAAGTAGGATCATTTCATTTTTCATAGGTTGAGATGATACAATCACCAAAAGACCAGTTTCTTTGAAATACTTCCTCTTAGAGTAGTATCCAGCATATTTCTATCTATCATGTCTTCTGATACTTTTAAAAGGTCTGCAGTATTTCCTAACTATTTACATAGGCATGTAAAAAATGTTACCACCTCCTGTCCTCTCCTTCCCCTCATTCTAAACTCAGCAACAGTGACTGTAACTTCGGGGGTTTTTTCCACCCTAAGTCCTTATCCCTTCAGTCATTCCTGAAGCCTAGGGTAAATAATAATATAATTTGATCGAGGTTGGAAAATATTGATTTAGTACATCTTCTCTAAGACCATTTCTGGAAGAAAAAATATTTATAATCTAATGTTCCAAATATACCATCTTTTTTAAAAGTGAAAGGAGGCAGAATCTAGCCATAAATTCATTACTTCTAACCCTTGACCTTAAAGCTTCAAGCCATTCATATATCATAGGTATAGAGTCAAAGTTCAGAGTCCCTTTAAATCATACATAGCAATTACTCTTCTAATAGTCTATTGAAAAAAGCAACCAATCTACTTTAAATGAAAGAAAAAGAAGTCCATATATACTACAGCGTAATTGTCATGCAGTTTCTGTACTGAAACAAGAAAAAAGCATGCAGAGAGCTAGTGGGAGAAAGCTGGAGCAGAGAGGATGTTGGTAGTTGTGGGGAGAGTGGATAAGGGCCCTGCATGAAGTAATTGTACAATACTGCATTTTTTGTATACTATTTACCCAAGACCGTGTTATACAAATTGTGTCCTCTCTAGCCCCAGAATTCTGCAGAGGTGCCCAACACAAGGCCCAGGGGAAGGCTAGGTAAGGAGACCTAGAACAGCTTTGCTTTTATCACCTGGCATCCCCATATAAGACCAGACTAGGAAAATATAAGAGTTCTAGTTCTAAAATATATTTGAGACTCATTGATATAAGGTTCTGGAAGATTGTTTGCCTAAATAGCCAAAATATAAACAGAGGGGGAAAAAAAAAAAAAAAAAAAAAATATATATATATATATATATATATATATATATATATATATATATATATAATTATTTGAATTATCTTTTAAAATTACTATTCTTTGGCTGTCAAACTTGAGATTATAAAAACCATGTAAAAAGAGTTAACATGTATCAAGTGCTTATCCTCTTCCCAGCACTATGTGAAGGGCTTCAGTTTGATAAGTCTTATAACAACATAAAGAGGCAGGTTACATGATCATCTCCATTGTGTAAGGAGGAAAGCCTAGGCTCAAAGAGACTCAGCTGTGTCTAAGGTTACACAGACAGAAAGAAATTAACAGGGTAGGATAACTATTGAAACAACCTCAAAATTTCAGTGACTTAGCACAGGGGTTTATGTCTTATTCATATGTCAATTCAATAAAGATGTTTGGTAAATGGTTTTCCACTGGGTGATTCAGGGACCCAGGTTTCTTTAATCTTGTGACAGTCCCTGGAGCCTCAGGGCCTTTGTTGACCTCTGTAGGTCACCAGACAGATGGTAGAGAGCACTGTATTGCATAGGCGGTTTTAAGGGCTAGGCCTGGATATGGGATGCAGAATTTCTGTGCACATTCCTTTGGTCAGAACTCACCACAAGGGTGTGTCCAACTCTAGGGGGTGTTGGGAAATATAGTTTGGAGGAAAAGGAAATTGGTTACTCACCAGTCCCTACCACAGTGATAGGACCGGGACTCAAACTTGAGAGCTTCAAATCTTGCAGAGCCCATTACAGTATGAAATCAACCTGTCTCCAGACATAAAATAAGCATTATGAATTATGACCTCATGGATCGTCACTTCAGATCCTGGATAATCCCTAAGAATATTGCACATGTACATTCATTCATTTATTCATTCAACATTTATTGAACACTTACTACATACCAGGCAGATATCACCCATTCATTTATTCAAAATTTATTGAGTACTTAGTGTGCCAGGTCAGTAGTTGGGATAGCAACAATAAACAAGACAGAAATAATCCCTGCAAACATGGAACTCACATCTCAGGGACTTGATTTATAAACTTCACATAAGGCGCTTTAATACTTTGTGCAAAGCCATGCAGCACCCTGTGTTTTATGCACTTAGCCTCTGTTGTTTAGGCTTGAATACATGTGGGAATGCAAGAAAACATACATTTTCTATATGGGGTTATGTGTTGAAATTCCCTTGAAAAGGCAGAGATCTTACAGTGTTTGTCTCTGTACATTTGGACCCTAACCCAGTATCTGACATGTGACTAAATGTGGGTGTCATGGAAAGAGCACTAGACAAGGAATCATGCAGTTCAGGTTTTGTTCATGTACTGCATGGGCATGTTTCCTCACTGCAAAGTGAAACACTTTGAATGAAACCGTTTCCCAGATCCCTTCCATATCTAAAGCATAAGCTTAACATTGTCAAGACATTCACTCTAGTAGAAACTGCATAAGACTGATCAGCCACTGTAAGGTGCAGCTCTGATTCTCTAGCTCCTTACAGTGTCACCCTAAATCTCTGTTCTCAGTCTATTCACAGTTAAACAAATTACTTTGAGCCCTAAGAATACCCCTTCAAATTCTAATATTCTATTATTGTCTCAACTACTAATGTTGGGCACCAAACAATCAGGCTCCTGCTTCAGAGTTTAGTTTCATGCAGCTGAGTCGAAAACAATGACCCCTAAAGACCTGAAAAATGCAGAACTCATCCTACGTGTAGCAGGAGTAATTTTCTCTCCCTACCTGATCATTTTAAGCATCTTTTTCTTTTCCCCAAAATTCACAACCTTTCTGGTTTCCACTGTTTGGCTTGGTATTAACTCCCTATTTCAGTCCAGTTTACTCAGCGAATTCATTACTTAATAGTTGCATTACTCTGATCTTTCAGCTTTCCTCCCCCAAATTAAAAACCATGTCAGAGCAAGGTGATTCATAACAGCCTAAACAATGAGGCTGTCTTTTTAAATATTTTTCATTTATCATTACGTCATATTTATTTAAGGCTTTAATCAAAACAGGGGGAAAAACACAGTCTTCATTACAAGGCAGAAAATTTTACTGATGCTCTGGAAATCGAGAGATCATGAACAACTAAAATTCATAAAATGTTTAACTTTATACCAAACATGAAGGAGACCTATTGCTAATGAGATCAGCTCCATATGCAATATCGGTTGGAGAGTTAATGAAATAATATGTGCAGTGCACATGAGGACTCTGAAGGAAAGGTTTTAGATAACACACGATATAACTATATACAGGAGATGTAAACATTTGCCTGAAAGTGTCCACAATTATGAAAATAAATATAAATCACAAAACTGGGGTGCACTTGTTTCCAAAGGCACTGGGTAGAGAGAATTCCCTTTAAAAAATAGAATCGACCATACTCGTAAGTAAGAATCAGGGTGCTTGTAGATTTTTTCCTAGACATTGCTAGAACATGGATTTTGATTTGGGCAGAGACAGGGGGGGCTGGAAGCCTTCTATAGTAAAGAATGAAGAGTTCAAAGTCTCAAAGACAAAGGTTTGTGATGTCTTCATTCATTATTTAAAAACAAATCTCTTTAAAAGGAAAGACTGCAATTCACCCAGCCTAATATTCTCCAGGTTCACTTTACTAGCTGCCTGAGAGCCTGAATGATGCTATTCCTCTCTGCCCAGTAGTGGCCATGCTGGCTCCGAGGCCCTGGGGGAAATGGACAAGTCAACAGCAGTAAGCACATCCTACATGCATCATTTTTCTCTCAGTACGCTAATCCTGCAGAAACCAATCCCTGCTTTTACGTCTTCAAAGCCAATTCAACAGAGCCTTATTCTATGAAACCCGATACGAAGACTTGGATAACTCATTTCTAAATCATTGGTTTCCAAAGTATGAGAACAAATAAATGCTCAACCAGGGCGTGGGAAGAAAATAGTAAAACTTCATCTCCTCTAAAACTAAGAAGGATTTGGCTTTACTAGTACTTAATATATAGATGGTGACGAGTACATGTGTATGACGCATTAAAACTATTGTATGCCTTGGGAGGATACCAGTCAGGGTCAGAGCAGGAAACAGAATGTCTCTTCAAATTGAATAAACTAAGGAAAGTTTAATAGAGGCACAAGTGACACAAGTTTGGGACACTGAGGTTTAGCAACAAGACAAGGTGCACTCTGGATGAGTAACTGCAAGGAAGGGTAAAAGAAAGAAATAGAAATCAGAACCAAAGGCAGAGGTATGAAGAGGGCATATGACAGAAGCTGTAACCATCAGGAGAGGGAACAAGCTAACCCACAGCCATTGACAGAGTATCAGCTGGGGAAATACTACCCTGGCCTCACTCTTGCCTGTCCTCCAGGTGTTCTACCAAACCTACTAGGAGTCAAGAGAACAAAAGAGCCCATTGATATGGTCCATATGGGTCAGTCTCCCCATGTGGCCTGGAGAGGTATACAGAAGCTATCCATAGAGGATGGGCCCCAATTATTTTTACTATTTGGGTTACTCATTTGTATAATTAGAAACATTAGGATACCACTGTTCTAAATAACTTCACTAGATACTAAGATTATGCTAGGAAAAAGCTAAGTTCAGAAGACTTAGACTGCCTAGTCTAGACTCAGTGGCCCATAACTAATTAAGAAATTCTGTTCTGCATAAGAGAAGGGACAGTGTAGCATGTGGGCCATGTGTTTGCCATCTATGCTTTGGGAATAAGGCCAATATTTACTTCACTGGATTTTATTTTCATTCATTCACTCTTTAATTCATTTATTCATTCATTGTGTCAGACATTGCACAGGTGTTCAGAATATAAAAATGATAAATTAGACATGATTCCTGACCTCAAGATTCAGTAAGCTTGTAGAAGGAAACAAACATATAAATAATATGTAGACTAGTATTGTATCATGACAAGAAATCAGAGTAGGTTACAGTCGGATTACAAATAAAAATGGTCAGTTCTACTGGAGGTTGGGAGGTCAAGAATTATTTCATATAGGGATGAATTTAAGAAAAGTGAAGGAGAATGACTTGGTGAATTTGAGCAAGTGAAAACGACTTGGTGAATTCGAGCAAGTGAAAATATTTCAGTACAGCGGAGACTCTGAGTACAAATGGGGTAAAACACACAATGAAATTGAAAAGATGGCCAGGCCAAGATTGTAGAAAGCCTCATTTACCAATCTAAAAAGTGGAAACTTTTATCTATTTCTTTAAGAATTTCCAGGCTACTTCAGGTAAATTATATGGCTAAAATAACCTAGCTTGGTCATTAGAATTAAAATGTATATACAACCATTTATACATCAAATAGAATCTAAGACATGGCATCAAAGATCCCTTTCCTTCTTATATGTTTTCCTAGGTATTGAAATGCACGCATATGAAAAGCTCTCAGTCCCACCACAAAAGGAGCAGAGCCTAGACATTTTTCATGGAGATCTGATATTTTCACAATACTACAATCTTGATGATCCAACAATTTCCCAGTTAGTTGACCTATATGGGTGTGGGAGCATTGGCTTTGGCATGTTTTATTTCTGAAAATAGAGGAAGCTAATTAATTTGCCCTCTCTATGCTGATAAGTACTAGCACCAATACGTCTGATTTTCATCCTGCCCCAATCACAAAATATCTGTTAATTGTATAAAGCAGTTTAGAGAGTGCATTGGCTATTTGACAACTCAAATGCACAAAGAAATTCAATAAAGATGGTTTGCAAGGAACAATGGAGTAAAGAATAAATTCTGAGAGCACTGAAAGTCAAAGTTGACCTCTTAAAGGAGTACATCAAATGAATGAACAATAAATTTTCCATAAGGCAAACCAAAGCATATTTTATAAAGCAAGAATTGTCTCCCCTGAATACTCAACGAGGCACCTAATGGGCTTAATTTTTATCCAGTATAACTCTCACAGACTGCTCTTTCCCCAACACATTCACTGGCACTCATATTTCATTAGGTTATTCTCAATCAATATTCCTGCCATAACTGGCTAACGGCGCCACCAAGAGGGAAGTATTTCGGAGGAATTGCCAGCAGTTGGGTCCTCCTGAGGACAAAGTGAAGTATTTTATTGCCACTTAAGAATTCCAAGGTAAATAAAAGCAGATACCTTTCTACCCCTAGTTAGTCTCTTTGAGACAAGCCAGTGGAACTTCTCATAGACAAAATCCTCAAAAAAATTCTCTAAAGGGTTTTCATAGTTGACCCTCAAGCTAGAGGAGTTTCTAAATGTCAGGATGAGTAGGTCCAGCACCCATCCCAACAATCAATGGCTGTGGGTCCAGGACCACACTGAGCCAGCAGGAACGTAGTGGGAGGCATGGCAAGTAAAGGATGAATACCTTCTGTCACTGAGAAGATCAAATCTCTCTTCTTAAAAAACCACAACGACCCAGGAAGAGGACGCTGATGTCATAATGCACCTCCCAAAACTCTCACTGCCTTCTTTCACTCTCATCCAGGATCCATCACAAGGAAAACTGTAAGAAGGATCCCCAGGGTCTCTCCATTGCCTTTCAGTTATTCATCCTCAACTTAGTTTTTGTTGTAATCTATGAAATCAGAGCAACTGAAGGAGTTGTAGATGGATTGATTGTGAACTGATTTATGATGCTTATTGCACCAGAGAAGTAATTTTATGCATATAACTTCTTTTACAATTACCTCCACAAGATTTCAAAGGAGTTCACTGCTTATGGGAAGAGGCCATCAATAAGTGACACTTGCATATTCATTCATTTCAATCAGAGATTTTTAAAGACTCAAGGGAATTGTACAGTGCCATTGAAAATTACTTTCTTTTTCATCATGTTTCCTTTATTGTTGTTGGTTGTTTTTATTTTTTTCAGAGAAAAAAACATATGATACAATCACAGTCTGTTTTTATTTACATTATTTTTACTTCTATTTTTAAGCAAATTATATTAAGGGAGTTGAAAAGAGAAGCTGCATTCATTCAGTACCAACTATGTGCCAGAAACTCCTCTAGCTCATATCTACGTGAAGCCTTATATTCTCTCTGACGCCATAATTACTTTGCCTGTCCCACTAATAAGGAAACTCAGAGACGCACAAGTATTTGTCCAAGGTCAAACAGCCAATAAGTGACAGGCAGCCTGACGGTTGCACTCACTTCCGTCTAACTACAAAGTCCATCCTCTTTCCATGACTTCACAATGCCCTCAGCTTTGCCCAATAAAACTCAATCTGTTTTACATTTCTCCATCTGTGAAAAGTTTTTTCGGGGTTCTTGAAATAACCTGGAGCTGTTTACCACACCCCAAAGTTTTGTGAAGCACACATTGTCAATGTTACCTTTTTCTTTCCTTTCTTTTTTTCTTTTTTTTTAATGACTTACCTGGGAGTCCTTGGTGTCCAACAGGAGCTGTGGACCTTGTGTTCAAAGCCTTCATTGACCCTGACAACTCAGCCAAGCCAGTGCTAATGCACAGAGGTCCTAAAATTACTCGTTTTTGAAACATTGTGTTACCCAATTTTTCCCAAACTTCATTCACTGTATAAAATCTAAGCCATTTTTGCCGTATCTGAATGGTAGTGAGCTATTATGAATTTAATATGGTTTAATCAATTTAACCTGACTCGGTTTTTTTATTTAATCTTATTCTAAGCAACATGACATAAGTGAATATACTATCAATATTTTTCTTATACAAATTAAAATACATGCATAACTAGTAAAATGAAAAATGTTTGTAAGTGTACCATCCAAAATCACACTTCAGGAAGCGCTAATGTAGAGTAATTGGTTGTGTTTTTCCACTTTTTACCCACTTGTGCATCATTTGTTTATTGCCCCATGATGTTTTTTTTCATTTATTCATTCACTCAAGACACATTTATTGAGCACCAACTGTGTATTCTGGATGCTGACAGCTATGTGGAGAGTGGTTTGGGTGAGGGAGAGAATGAAAACATGGAGCCCAGGCAGAAGGCTGCTGGATTATTATAGTCCCCAGGGAGAGGTGAAAGGGACTGTATGAGACTGGTAGTAATGAAAAGGATTGGGCAAGTTTAAGAGACATTTCAGAAGTAGAATCAATAGACCTCGATGTTAAATTCAATTCATAGTAGATGTTAGGAAAGGCAAGATGGAAAAATGGCCCTAATTTTAGCTATATTAAATTGTAACACTTTCTGTCTTCTCTAACAATATTGAACACAACTGTAAAGCCATAATAGAGAAAACTGGGGGAGAAGGGAATTTGCTTAAAACCAGGTATGATATTTAACATAGTTAGCAACCTATGTAGTATTGGCCACCAACCAATTCGAATAGACACTGGAAAGGTCCTAGATGCCACCTTCTGAACCCTGTGTGGATAGAGGGAGTGTGGGTGGAGGACACATCTGAGAAGGGATTATAGGTGGTAGGAGGCTTAGGATACAGCTGTTTACTTAGGATACAGCTGTTTACTTAGGATATAGCTATTTATAGCAGTATGGAAACATTTCAAGATTTTGCCAATTGTGGCAAACCTCTGGATTATCAGCCCTGTCGAAATCCCTTTAGTGGCCCCCATCTCTCTCAGAGTGAAGTCCAAACCTTGACCACCGTCCCCAAGGCCTGGACCATGCATCTCAGCAGCCTCATCTCAACTCTAGTCCCTCATCCTGCAGCCACTCCCCAACTCTGAAATTTTAAGCTGCAAAGCTTTTACAAATACCTCTCTTTCAGCCTAGAACATTCATCTGCCCTTCTTCCAGCACACTCCTAATTGTTATCCTGGATGTGATATCTCAAAGGAGTTTCTCCTGACCTTCCATATCAACACTGGTTTTCTTTCTACACGCAGCAGCCTGTTCTTCTTTTTCATAGCATTCAGGATAACTAGAATTAAGTGATTTGTTGGATAATTACTTGCTTCCTATCTGCCTTCTACACTAGACTCACTAAGTTCTGTGAGGGCAAGAACTAAGCCAACCTTATTCACCATGCTTTCTCCACAGTCACATATAGAGCTTGCTATGTGAACAGCACTGAAAAGTACTGACCCAAAGTGTTTTCCTCAGCAGGAAGGGGAGGAGACTGTGCCTATTCACTTACTCTTGTTGATTAAGGAGAGGATTAGGACATGTAGATGGAAATGATTATTTATAGAATTCATACCATGTGCCAGGTACTGACCTCAGAACTTATTTTTATCTCATTTAATTTTCACTACAATCCTGAAGAGAAGGTATTGTTGCCCTGTTTTTCAGACGAGGAAGCCAAGGCTTAGAGACGTAAAGAAACTGGCTCAGTATCACTCAGCTAATACGTGGCAGAGAAAGGATAGAAAATTCTGCCCCACTACTACTTCCCAAATTTGGTTATTGAACCCCGGCATAGGACAGCACCATTATAATTGCCAATGGGTAACCAATAACAAGAGGGTTAAGGCATTTCCTAGAAGCTCTTACAGTGAGAAGTGACAGCTGGTGAAGGCATAAAAAGAGACATCTAAATCAGCCAGTCACAGAGGAGTCCCAGCATAGTGGTTTCCAATATCCCTGTGTAATACAGTGAGTGTTACCATAATGGATGTCCATAGAGTGGTGACCTTAACCCAACAAAAAGATTCCTTTATTCTCAAGGAACTCTGTTTAATAAGGCAATATGTATCTATTTTAGAAGATTTTCATTAAAATCGGCTATCTTCATAATAATGTTTTAGATATCTGGGAAACCTGTCTCTTCTGAAGACTTTCTTCTCTGCCCAGATCAATAAGACATTGCAACGCTTGCAGACTAGACAATTTGGCTCGAAATGTTTAGTTCTCTTCCAAAGCTGAAGGAGACACAAAGATCCAGCAAGATAGAAACCTAATCCATTGATAACCAATCTGATTAGGATGCTTTTTCCTGTGAAACTGATGGGCATTGATTCATTTATAACCAACTAGAGGCCTGTTGCCTGGGGAAAATCACCCTCTATCTGGCAGAAATGAAACTTGTAAAACAGGTTGGAAACAAAAGTTGAATAATTGGTGTGACAAATCTCCACAAGGATTATAAACACTCACCTCATTATTGTAGTTTCTTCTCTGGCATTTCTTGTTGTGTCTAACTACAACATTACTCACTTAGTAGTTTTTCCTAAACCGATGATTTCTGATGGGTACCTTGTCTCATTAAACAACAAACAAACAAACAAACAAAAAGCCGCTGCTTTTAATAACACAGATATAAACTACATATGGTTATTGTCCATGAAAATGCAGCATTTAAAAAATTTGCATGATACATTATTACCATGTCTGATATTACTATGAGCTGATTATGCCCAGTGATACATGGTTATGTACGTCAGAATTTATATAGGATAAAGAGATGATTTCTGTGTTATCATCCAGCCTGTGCTCCCAGCTACATAAACATACTAGGGAGTGTATATCTTCTAAAGTTCCATATATGCCCACATACATGGGAGAAGTACTTTCCTAAAATTTTCCTTTCTCTGAAAAGGGGAAGAATCACCTTATTCAGGCGTCTTTTAAAGGTATCTCACATATAGGCACCCTCTCAGTTACTTTATTTCAAACAACTTTATTTTTATAAAGAAATTATTTTACCCTATAACTACTTCAAGTACTGGACATTCATACAGGATATCTTGCTGAATTAATGAAAAAATTTTTAAAAGAGGAAAGGCAAAAAAATTTAACACAATTTGTTACTGTTCTTGGGAGATATTCTCTCCATGGCAACTGTTAGATGTTGAGGGGGAAAAAAAGTCTTTTAAAAACTACTTAAAATACCCACATACAAAATAAATGACTTTTATCAAACTGTGATTTGGGGTAGAATTTCCAAGGAGAGAATATAATATACATGCAGTTCAAAAAGTACATAACTCAACAATTTTGATGAGAAGATTATGCACTCTGGCCAATTGTGGTTATGACTTTGAAAGTGGCTCTGAGGATGGCACAGATGCTTTTGAAGAGTCTGGACAATATTGTTTTATAAAGTGTGAAAATAGACAAAATTGCTATTCTACATTAACATTATTTTTATGATATGACTCAAAATGTTATTATAAATAAATACCATAAATAGACAACTCTTTTCTCTATAAGCCTGAAGGTTTGTATATTCAATTTGCCCCTCAGTTTAGGGATCTTTTCATTGGGAAAATGGATGATTACCTTTTTGAAAGCAAGTACAGGTATCTTTGTTTTTCAGTTATATTCCCACTGCTTAATAGAGTGCCTAGAACATTATGATTGCTCAAAAAATATAATTAATGTGTGAAATTAGACATGAATAGTAGATTAAAAAAAAGAGGTGTCAGACTTATCCAACCAAATCCAAAACATAATAATCTCATGACACCCTTGTCAACAGATCCGTTTTGAGATTCCTGAAGCTAATAAAACACATAAGACTATTTGAATGGAAGTAATATCAGAGGTCATCTAGTCCAATCTCTTTTTTTTCCAGGTGAGGAAATCACAGTTAAAGCAATTAAATGCCCTCCTGCAGGAGACGTGGACTTAGACTCTGCCCTTCCTATTAGATGATATGTATTACTGAGTTGTTTCCTTGTGGAGTCCATCCCAGTCTCCAATTTATATTTCTGGTTGAAAACAAGCAGCATCTTTTGCTTGAGAATATGTTCTGTTGAGCAAAGCAAACACAAATTAATTGGGCCTTAAGAGTTGATGGACAGAGAGAAAAAGGTAGACTATCCTGCCCTCTCTGTGTTCATGATCTGCTATGGGAGTTGGTCACCTAATCATAGAGAAATGTATTTACCTTTCTCGTTTTGACAAGCTTTCAGTCGTTACAGGTCTTGATTCAGTGGACAGCCCTGGACGCTATGAGGCAGAACTCCCACCCCAGAGAACCAGAAAAATACGCATAAGAGGTACAGCAAAGCTGTTTTACACCCCTACTCAGCAGACCATGGATTTGTGCCCAAGAAAAATCAATAAAAGCGCATCTCTTTTCTTCCATGATGTATTCATTTAAAAAAAAAATCACTGTGTATCTCTAGTAGGGATTCATGAACAGAAATAATGAGTGTCTCAGTAACAATCCTAGAAGAAATGCCCAAATTGTTGAGTTTTTAAAAATCCATTTGAATGCTGCTGATTGTCAAACTACACAAAAATCCCCCCAATATTACTTCTTTTCCTTTAATCTGTGATTTTTCTCAGTCATGTGAACATCCTCAATGTATCTTAAATTGGCCTGGATTAGCTGACCATGTTAAATTTGCAAACAGGCCTCAGGGTAGATGCACCCATCTTAAGCAACACTGCATATACCAAGGGTACCCAAAAAATGTATACACATGACTTGTATTCTTCTTTTGTTATAGGTATATATTGAATATTACAATTTTAATACAGTTTTTTCCTTTCTTAAAATGTGTGTACATTTTTTGGCACCCCCTATATAATTAAGACCTGGGTAATGTACATACAAAGCACACATATGCCTTTATGAGCCTTCAAGGAAGGATGCCATGGTTTCTAATAATATTCCTAATAACATGCATGTTTCAATTACTAAGAACCAGACATCCCCCAAACACTTTACCTATATCAATTTATATAATTCTCCTAAAAACCTGGTACTATCATCTTTCCCCTTTGTACAGACGAGGAAATTGAAGCCCGGAGAGGTGAAGTAACTTACTCAAGGTCCAATGCAACTGGTAAATGGTCGAGCTGACATTTTCACTCAGGCAATCTGACTCCAGAGTTTGTGCTATTAAATATTGCAAGTGTGATTTAATTCTACAGCTTAGTTTGTCAATTGCTATTCTTATTCATTTTGGGGACTGCTCACCTCTGCCTAATTTTACTTCAACAAAGAATTTTCTCAATACTCTAATTTTTCAATTAAGGTTATTGTTTATATGATGTAAATTATTTCTATTATTAAGTAAAATAATCTCTGTGCTATAGAAAACATCAAGATTCTCATGGATCTCCCATCTGAAGGGCACACAATAGAGGCAAATATGAAATTTCTCTGGCTTTCCATGTAGTTTGTGCCATTGTGAATTTGTGGATTACATGAGCACCAATGGCTTTTTTTTTTTTTTTTTGTATCAGGGATGACTTAAATAATAAAACATGACCTGGCATGAATTACAGGATCTGAATTCATTTCTCCAACTACTGTGTTTGTGGGCCCAAGGTTGAAAGCAATTAGGTGTGAATTATTACACCATTTTCCATGCTCTAGACGGTTTTATGATGATTATAAAATTTTATTATTAATGGTTCACTGTTTTTGGAGGAGTTGTTAATTTAAATGTATATATTTATATTGTTAATTAACTAATGGGACAAAATTAGTTTGGTGAAATCTTTCTAGGGACCAGAAGGAATTGGGGAGTGGACAGGACATGACTGACAGCAGGTATGGGAGCTGAAACCTAGAGCTAGAAAGAGACAGTATGTGGCAGTTCCATCAAGGACTACTAGAGCCACCTAGTGCCTTAGAGACCATCTTGTCCAACCTCTTTGTTTTAAAGACGAGAAAAGATAAGTGACTTGCTCAGGGTCATACCACTAGTTAGTGGCAGAGCCGGGTCAGCTCAGTCACAGACACTCAGGATCCTGGCTTCCAATCCAACACCTCTCATTTTCAATAATCAAGGAAGATTTAACTGAAAAGCTGGGAAAGCATGGATACCATTGTCATAAACAGGAAGACAAGAAGAATCGTAAAAAGCAAAATAAAAGTTTTGGTTTAACTGGGCTAATCTGAGTGTCAAAATAATGCTTGGTTTTGTGCATAGAGAAATGTTGAAAGAGAAGAAGGGTTCAGGAAGATTTGCTCAAACTTCCTGTTGATAAGGTAAGTTGAGGCCTCCAGGATTGTGATATTGAAATTTTATAAAAGCCCATGGGATAAAGTAATGCTTTCCTAAGAATGCATTTTCCAAATGTTGGGACCATAACTGGACAAACCAAATTACCCCATAAGCTGTGTAATTAATGACTGGTGTGAACCCAAGTAATAGCCATGTATAATTTCCACCTGTGGGTGTCCTCTTGCCACGTTTTTTACTTGCTCACCCCAAAATGTACTCTTCCTCCTGATCACTGAAGGGTAAAAATATTTTCTTGAACAAATTCAGTCAAAAAGGAGCAAGTGGACACCTATTGAATTTTTCTATGAGTTAGGCAAGAGAAAGGAAGTGCAGCACTTGGTAGTTTTTTATTAAAGAAATTGGTGATAGAAGCAACCATGCAGAACTGCTGGTACATCAAGCAGAAGTCTATCTTTCTAAATGTACAGAAGGGCAAAAGGGTCTCATTCCTGTTCAGATTCTCCAGAGAGTCTTCGGCAAGTAGCCAAAATGAATTTGACTTTGAGAAAATAGGCATATGTGTGTATATTTTTTCCTTCTCTTAGAACTTCAGACAAAGCCATACTGAACGCCATTGTCAATTCAACCGAACTAAGCAGTGACTGACAGTACCCTCTCAACTCGTCTC
The DNA here is from genome assembly GCF_057876585.1 of Rhinolophus sinicus. NCBI lineage: Eukaryota > Metazoa > Chordata > Mammalia > Chiroptera > Rhinolophidae > Rhinolophus > Rhinolophus sinicus. Next base: position 166,348,247 of record NC_142501.1, read on the forward strand.
ATAATTGTTTCTGATGGAGTTATTGCCTGAGTTCCTGGGAGCATAACCAGGATACTCACAGTATACTATTCCAATCTCTTGATCAGAGACAGAAACAGTAAATCAGAGAAGGAACACATTTTTCTAGAAATCAGCGTGCTTTACTTCAAGTTCAGTATTGCACTCGGTATTGCTATTGGAAAGAAATTCACTCACTTGGATCATGGCAGCATCTAAATCCCTTCTTTGTAGAAAGCCAAGGGCTCTCTCTTGGTCCATCTAAGTTGCACATAATGTTCTTTCCATAGCATTAGTTTTCCATTGTGAATTCTATGAATATCATAAGTAATTTTAAAAATGAGTAAATCTCTTTACTACGCAATGCCCCACCTTATATTATTCTATGAAAGAAACAATGTTTTGTGATGTCCCCATTTCTTCTCCCTGTGCTGACTATATTATAGGGCAAAAGACTGTCCATAGAATTTACATTTGCATTTCAAAACCTGAAACCTAGTATCATGTCTAATATTCCAAAACATGGCCCCTATTCATCCCCTCAAATAAAACCCCAACACTCTACATTCCCCAACACACAAAATTGCCAGTAACCAAGGAATCTTTGGTTTTTATGTCTTATTTTAGTGTAGTCATTCATTTTTAACCTAGAAGGGCTGAAACCATCCCCTATTATGACAACGCAAGACACATGGCAAAAAGGAAATAGGTCTTTCTCTCCAAGTTCTAACCATTGGAACTTAGTACTGCTGTCATGTTTTCTATTTGTCTTGAACTACAGTAATCCCTTTAGCTCTGTCCTCAGTCTATTTGTTGAACTTAAATGCTATGAAAAGTAGATTTCAAATAAGAGATAAAATTTACTACAGGTTGAAATGTAAATATCCCAGTAAAAAATGAATTATTCCATAAAGGGGAAAATACCCCCTGCAGGCAATGGAGAAAGAAATCTGTATTTTAGAATTAAGTATAAAATACACAGCATATTACCACATATCCTTGGAAAACAGAAAGGCAGAGCGGGAGGGAGAGGCCTGTGAAATTGTATTAGCAACTACCACTCCCAGTTTTACATGGTATTTCCTGTTTAGCTATCTATTTAAAGTTGTAATTCATGAAAAATGTTTGTTTGTTTTTTAACTTTTCTCCATAGAATATATTTGAAGGAGAAAGTCATCGACAAGAGAGAAAAGACAACATATGATCATAAAAATTCAGATCATTTTCCAAAAACACATTTCCAGAAACAGTCTGACCTTATCCCAAGGCCAGCTTTTACACATACATACCCTTCTTTTTGTATAAAGTTTTGGTTGCTGAAATGAGACCCCTTTCTCTCCTCAATATATTCTTATTTGGGTTGGTTAGCAAATTTAAGAGACTTCGATGTAGAGAGAAAAAAATGTTAAGGAAGCATGTTCTGTTTCATTAGTGGTAATACCCAATCTATGTCTGATTGGAAAGTTGCTACACATTATTGAATTTTTAAACTATACTGTTGAGGCATTTAACACTGAACTGGGCAACTGCCCAGATAGATAGATTGGATGGATGGATGGATGGATGGATGGATGGATGGATGGATGGATGGATAGATAGATATTAACAGATAGATGATAGCTAGCTAGCTAGCTAGCTAGATAGCTAGATAGCTAGCTAGATAGATAGCTAGCTAGCTAGATGATAGATAGATAGATAGATAGATAGATAGATAGATAGATAGATAGATAGAAATTGATCTTATGTAATTCACTATAACCTTATGAGGAGTAATTTTCCCCATATTACAAATGCGAAGTCTAAGGCTCAAAGATATTAAGTAACCTGCCCCTACTCACAGCGCTGCTAACTGCCAGCAATTCAAGCATTGCCTGGATTCAGAGTTCGCACTCCTCACCACGGAGCTGAGCGGCCATTGCAGCAGCCCCAGACTAGGTGGAACCATAGTTGAGATGCCAAAATGTCACTAGTTCTCTTTATTTCAAGACCTCAGACCATTACTGAAAAGGAAGGAAAAATCTAATATTTTATCTTTGAAGATAGTTGTGGGGAAAAATTACTACAAGGGCTTCCTATTGCTCTCAATGGAAAAATCCAAATTCTAAGCAGAGCGTACACGGCTGTTCCACTCTTGCCTTTCACATTCCTATCCCCCCATTCTGTGTCAGCCACACCAAACAGTTGAGAGTCTCCTCAACTTGCCATTCTCTTTTGCTCCTGGCCCTTGACACACTCCTGCTGGCAGAGAGATGGCAGCAGCCAGGACAGCTCTCTTGGACCAAGAGACAAAATGCGCTTGCTGAGAACAGCTGCATCACTCTAAGCCTCTTACGTCTAGATTTACATGAGAGATAAATCCATGTCTATCCTGTTTAAGCCACTGTATTTTGAAGTCTATTTGTTACCAATTTTCGCCTAAATCCTAACTAATGGTAATTTTTCCCCACATCTTCTCATTCCTCAGGTTTCCAATAAGATATCACTTCTCCCAGGAACCCTTTCCTGTTTCTTTATGCAGATGAGGTGCCTTTCTGCAGTAATTCCATCATAGGGTATATCGCTCGTATTGAAACTCACTGCTTAGCTGTCTGTCCTCAACACTAGACTGAAACTTCTGTGCTCAGAGGTGGTGCCTTATTCATCTTTGTATCCCAGCAACAGCCATTGGGTCAGGCACATAGTAAACACTCAATAAATATGTCTTGAATTAATGCAAAGAAGAATTACAAAGCCTAACTCCACGTTATCAGGAATCTATGAAAAGTTATTGTTGAATGAGTACTCTTGAAAATTCCTGTTTTTATTTACAGACAAATATAGATGGGGTTTTGGAGAGAATTATTCTCTTTGATCACCAGTTAAAAGTTAAATATAGGTACAATAAACCACCCAGTTGCTTATATAATGATTTAGTTTTTCCATTCTTCCTCTATCCTACTTCCAAATGTCTCAGCCCCTGAGACAAGTGGAGATTCACTGCAATTAGATTTATTTCTTTGAGCTGAGAAGAGTTTCTCTAAAAGAAAAAAAAAACTGCCCAAATGCAAACATGTTAAGAGACATCAAACCATTAGCACACATATGCACCTCTGTAGGGATTAAATTATCAGAATGCATAGAGGATACTAGGGCCCTAAGGAAATGAGACAGAAAACTGGATGATTTTGATAGGAAGAAGAAATTGAGAAAAGTGATTACCTGAAGAGGGAACGTCTGCATTAAAGGTTTGAAGAGGGGACAGTGACAGGAAGCATGGCTCCTACAGGGAACAAAGGAGTGCCTAGAGGACAGCCTGGGACCTAGAAGACCAACTTGGTACCTTGTAATATTTTCCAATAGATCACATAGTATGTGTATGTTTCTGCTCTTGTTTCCCTTGCATAGAGAGTCACACATATGGTTGGATTATAGTCACACAGCCAGCATCTCATAGCTTCTTTGCTAAAATAGTTTGTCCTGAAAGAGAACCTTCATTTTTATGCCCAAATAGCTATATCCTAATGGCCATATGAGAACAAAGGGAGAAATCATTCAAGTCCTTAGTTGAAAAGAAAAACCAGGTACATGTTATGATATATCCCAGGGAATCCTCTGGGGGCTTCTCCTATGACCGCAGCTTTCCTATGACCACACTTTCAACAAGAACAGAAGCTCATGCCAGACTTAATGCATTTTTATGACCAGAATTGAAACAAGAGTGGCAAATGTCTCTCATTCTTTTATACTGGGTCATGACTGTAATCTCATGGCCCTGCTCAGATGTCAACCTCTTGACTGGAAGGGCAGGTAGATGATATGGGAGTTCATTCTCGTTCCATCTTCAATTTGTTCATTGCAAAGTGAAGAGGGGTGTTTCTATCAGAAAACAAGGCAAGGGCCTCTCATTTTGCATTGGACTCCTGGTGTATGCAGTAAAGTGGATGAGGTTGACCTCCCCATGCTTTCATCTCTCTGTCAACTTATTTCTAGAGCTTTGGGTCCTATGGTGAGCGCGCGCACACACACACACACACACACACACACACACACACACACGCCACTCCATTAATAATCACAAGCATATACAAACACTGAGTTTGCTATTTGTCAGATGCAGCTTTTCTGGGACTTAAACCAAACGGCATCTCCAAAACCTGGCTTGTATGTCCCCTAATCTGAAATCTTATTCTGAACAGTTAATGGAAGAAAAATTTATCTAAATAAATTTGTTGTAGATGCCAGACATCTTACTTTTCTACGAAAAAGGGATTGTGTATGTCTATGGAATTGGTTAATAGTCCCTTGTTTCATGTAAATTGGCACAGATATATTATACTTCTTTCTGGTAAAAGGCTACAGTACTGGGGTTCTGAAAATTTCGATGTCACAAATTCACTTATAGAGCTACGGACATTTTCTTAAAAATATATACACACACCCAGGCTACTGTTTTATATTATATCAAGGGTTTTATTACTTTCTACTATGTACTCTATTGGTAACTATATCCAAAATTTTTGCTATCGCTCCTGGTCAAATGCTGTTACCAATGACTTTACAGTTCAGTTTGAGTTTTTTCTTTTATCCTGAGATTTTAATGTTCTGGACATTGTTTGAAATAATATAGAAATGACCGTTTTCTTGACATAAAAATGAGCACATAATTATGAATGGATGAACAGATGGATAAAGAAAGAATGAATAAAGGGCTGTAATCTGTGTTATCATTTATTACTGATTACATTTATTATCATTATTACATAAATGCAAATGTAAATATAAGGAGAATAATTGATTTCCTCAAGTATACTTTGAAGTTCTGAGTCAAAACAGAGTTTAAGAAACTTCTAAAATGTTTTCTTCAGCGATTCTGATCCATTTCATTAAAAACATTTTAGATGCCTGGAATGGAGCTGAGGGACCTTCTATCACAAGGATCACATCCTTTTGGGGACACAGCATAGAGTGACAACTGCGCTACCAGACTCGGGGACTTGAGACTTCCATTGCTCAGACACACATGTCTTGCCTCTTATTATGAAACAAAAGACAGAAATAGGTGGTATCACATCATGAGCAAAATGTCTGTATGCCCTTGTAATTACTGAGAACAAAAGCCTACCTAACGAAGATCTCTGGCCCTTCTTCCTCATTCACTGAACAAGATTTATAGAGCGCCTCTTCAGCATAAGTCCTAAGTTAGACCCTCTATTGCACTTGCACTCTTACAAATCCAAGCAGAATTCCCTGGTGAGCTTGGTCTGGTTGGCATCAGATGGGAATTACAGCCAAGTGAATTGTCCATATTGTAACCCTATTATCTCTCTCTCCCTCCATCTATCTCTCCTGTGCTGTGCATGGTTGGGCCTTATGGAAAGTTATCATTTGGATGCAAAACAATTATCCTAAAACAGTTAGCCAGAGTGGTCTGGACACAGAGATTTATCTTCCCTCTCCTTCAGTGAAGAACATCTATCTTCCATGACCTCTTGATTACTGAAGCCTTCAGAATATATTCTTTGGTCTGTGACACTGTGCTCAGTGCTGGGCTGAGCATTAAATATCACCCTCTATGATTAATTGGAAGTTAATTAAATCTATCACTGAAACAATGGGAAGGCAATGAGCTATGTAATCATTGCAATAGTAAATGAAATGATGTACAGGTCTCTCCATCTCGCTTATTGACAATGATGGAGGGGTGGCAGGCCTCGGATGCCTGGCAAGGCTTGTTGCCTGACCTCACAGTGGCTCTAACTTTCACAGAGCCCGGAGACAAGACAGCGAGACGCACATTCTGACCACCTCTGCTGAATGAGGGAGCCTTTCTTCCTCAGGCCTCTGAAGTGTCCTTGTCAAGGCTTTTCTGTCTTGCGTAATCAGTGGGATAAGACACAGAAATGGCTGCATAAATGGTGCAAATGCTGGCTGTTACCACCTCTGAACAGCTCAGTGAATCCCTTCACTGAGGAGGCCCTTCAAACACAATGAATAGAATTCATGTCTATTAGACACTGAACGCTTTTGCCTGTATTTAAATTTTCAGTATTTTCAAAGTGTTTTCACAGACCTGATGGCATTTGGCCCTCGTCTGTGATGGAGGAACTGTGAACAGAAAGGTTAAGTGGCTTGCCTGAGTTTATATAGCTGGTTAGAGAAAGAGGTGGGTAAAGCTAATTAGAAACTAAAATGGCAGAGCCAGGCCTAGACAAACCCTTAGTTCCTATTTCTGAACTTGATTTAATGTGTGGATGTGAGAACATAGAAGGCCAGGAGGTTTGGAAAGGTAACCCTAAGTTAACAGATTGCCAAGAGTCCCCTGGGATTCAGGTTGGCATATTTCAGTAGTCAGTAAGAATATTAAATTGTGTCACAGGTTAGCCATCCAAATACTAATTTACCTTAGTCTACTTGGTCTGCCATAACAAAGTACCATAGACTGGGTGGTTGGAACAACAGAAATTTATTTCTCACAGTGCTGGAGGCTGGAAGTCGAAGACCAACATGCCAGCATGATTTGTTCTGGGAAGAGTTCTCTTTCTGACTTGCAGATAGCAAGCAGCCTTCTTTCTGTGTCCTCACATGGGAGAGAGAAAGAGGAAGAGGGAGAAGGGGAGAAAGAGAGAGAGATCTTCCTCTTCTTATAAGGTCACAGTCTTATCAGATTAGGACCCCACTCTTATGATCTCATTTAACCTTAATTAGCTCCTAAAGACTCTATTTACAAATAATCACTTTGGAGGTTAGGGTTTCAACATATAAACTTGGAGGGAGATACAATTCAGTCTATAGCACAATTTGAAAGTTAATTTTAAAATCATCACTCAATATGAATTACAAATTTGGATAACCTATTTAAACTCCGGTCACATAATATTTTGATTTCCATTTTCTTCTTGACTAGGTAGGAGAGCATTTTCAGTCCTCAGAATTAACTTGGGATATACCCTCCCCCTCTTTCCCTTCAATCCCTTCTCCTTCCTTATGAGACAGGTCCCAAGTTTGGTGGCATACCTCTTCTGTTTGAGAAGGCTTGGCCCTGGAGGGAAGCCTGTCCCTACCTTCCCAGACATACACTGGGTGTCAGGGAAGAGAAGATAGTTATCAATGTGTCACAGGGACCCAGGGGACCCTTAAAAAGACTAAGGCATATTTTGGGATCAATCGAAAACAAATTAATTAAATAAAGGTTCCTTATCACAGTATTGAAGTTTAAGATTATTTAGTGGAAAGATGTTCAGGTAAACTTCTTATCACTTGTAGCCAGAAGAGATATCCATCCCCCAAAGGCATTTTTTTCTCTTTCTCTCCCTCCTGCTAACACAAAATCAGGCCCATTTGCCCAACATTGTTTAACTAAATACCACAGACTTCAGGAAATATCACACTGGATCTGACTCCAAAATTTGGTCGTGCTCCAGCTCCTCCCAGGAAACTGCTGGCTCGTGCGTAGTAGAGTGGCTATACAGAAACCAGATCAGAATCTGTCCAAAAAGAAGTTCTAGAGAAGCAATGGATGAGCACTTTCAGCCTCAGAGCTTTTGCACTTGTTCCCTGTGCTTGGAGCACTCTTCCCTTAAATATCTGGATAGCTTTTGTGCCTGCATCTTTCAGGTCTTTGCTCAGATTTCCCCTACTCAAGGTAGGGTTTCTCTGACCATACTATCAAAATGGTGACTCCTTTCAGCCTACCACTTTCTAACATTTTATCCTACTTTATTTTTTCTTCAGAATACTAATTATCACTTAACATTATATTATTCATTTTTTATTTTCTACCTTTTCCATAGAATAGCAACTCTATGAAGTCACGGATTTTGTTTTCTTCTGTATCCTGGACATTTGTACACAGCATGACATATTTTATGTACTTGATAAATGAACGAATTAATTAATGAATGAGCTTAAGAGGGAAAGCCAAACCCAATAAATAAGTCACCCTCACAAGGCCAAAACAACTATAGAGACAGATGATATGATGGAAGCATCTGAGCTCTGTTACAAGCTGTACACACTTCAGCCTACTACTGTGTTTCCCTGAAAGTAAGACCTACCCGGACCATCAGCTCTAATGTGTTTTTGGAGCAAAAATTAATATAAGACCCAGTCTTATATTATATTGAAATAAGACTGGATCTTATATTAATTTTTGCTCCAAAAGATGCATTAGAGCTGATGGTCCGGCTAGGTCTTATTTTCTGGGGAACATGGTAACTTAACCTTCCTGTACCAGAGTTTACTTATCTCTAGTGGGTGAGGTTTGAAGCACATGTACCCTTCCAGCTCTAGCATTCTAGGAACTATGATATGAATTTAAAGATAATGGTGTGACGTGCTGCTGGCCTCAGGAGTCCTGATCCTGAGTCTGCTAAGAAAGGCCAGGCAGGGAGAGTTGAAAAAGATGTTTTACGATTGTCTTTATTGAGTTTCAGATTTTCTTAAAGTTGAAGCGCCAGCTTGACCTATCCTAAACATGGTGCTGACTAAAATTTGATGCTGTTCTCTTATTGAGTCTAGTCTTGTGTTTGTCCCCAGATAATCACCTTCTAGGTTTTTGTAAAAACAAAACAAAAAAAAACAACAACAATGATTTCATTGTAAATTAAGCAAATAAATAAGTTTAATCTAAAATTCTATTTGTAAAAAAAAATAATAAACAGGATTAAGGACATAAAAGAAAACTGAACAAAGAACTTCCCTGGAAATATTTTACATATTGAAAATGGCATCAAAAAGATCAATCTGGATGGCACACTTTAGCTCAAAGAATACCTTGGGCTAATAGAGGAATATAATTATGTTGCTGATGTCACTTCTGGTCATAACAACTTGGATTATTATAGTCAAGAGAATGTTATTAAAATGATCGGAGGAGTTTCTGTTTATTTATTTAAGCCTATTGACTTAAAGACTCTGGGGAAAATGTACAAAATTCTCATTTGAATTGCAAATTGAATCCATCAGCTAAAGTTACATATTTTTTAAGTCAAATTGGGAATCCCAAACCATTATTTCATAAATAGTCTTCTGTAGAATATATGAATTAGCCTATCACAAAGATAATGATATAACATTATTGAACTAAATGACTTCCTTTTATTTTCCCATAATGTCTGAGTTCTAGGTTTCCTGGCTCTCTCATAATTCCTGATGGTGCCACAGGGCAAATACGTGTGAATTGCAGTTACAATATGAAAAGTGACTCCGGAAAAGGCGTGTTGGGGCTTTCAAGCTGATTCCCTGTCAATAGCTTCTACATCAAACTGCCTCAGCATCTCGGTCAAGCAATGCTTTTCATAGATGCTGGCACTGTCAGGTCAATGCAAGATCTGAACCCTGAGATGCGTGTACTCTGTGTCTTAAATCAGTCCCAATAACAGTTATCTCCTTGAGGGGGGTGGGTTGTGCAGGGAGGGAGGAACTGATCTGATTTTACTTTATCATGAGTGTGTAGGATCCTAATAGCCTTTCACAGAGAAGCAAGACATGTGTTCATCCTAGGACTGATCTACCTACATGAGAGAAGAATATTTCCAGTCTCCTCAGCCTCTTGGTTCTATGGTGAGAGACTCAAAGAGGTTTGAGTTGACAAAAGCAGATGGAGTTAGACAACTTAGTATGTAAGCAAGCATAACTTTTTAAAAAATAACTAGAGGGAAAATAAAGACATTTGCCCGTGTCCAAAGGAAATCCTGCAGCCCTCGAGGGTGAAACAGACTTTGGCTGTCTCTATGCTCAATTCAGTTAAAACAAAATTTTCAAGCTATTTGACATTGTGTAGCCTCTGAATTAAATAAAGGGGTGGAGGGGAGAGGATTGCATTTTTCACTTTCAGCAGCATATCTAAGCATCGTGTTGCATGGAGTAAGAATCCAAAACAGTGTGATCATTAATTTTACAATGTGTTTGTTTTGTGATCTTGAACTCAACTAAGGTTGAGTTCATTTTATACCAGAATAACCAATTGAAAAGTAGAAATTTGGGTTAATTAACATTTTTTTTCTGTTTGATGCCAAACAATTAATGTGACTAGATTATTTGACCAGATTGACACAAGCATTTAACGTCATATTGACATAGCCATAATCTTCTATCTTGATTTATCCATTAGAAAAATAAAGATAACAAGTGATCGCCAAGCTTTCTCTCAGCAATACAATATCTACGAGGCCTACAATCACTTTCAATATTCATACGCAAGCATTAATTTTCTCAGATATTGAAAGACAAGAGAAAGTGATTAAAAGTTTTGAAATCAGCCAGATCTGAGCTCAGATACTGACTCTCCCACTAATTAGATATATAGCCTTGGGCAAACTACTTATCCTGTTGGAGTCTCAGTTTCCTCATCTCTAACATGGGATGATAATATAGCTACATCATAAGATTGCTGTGAGAAATAAATAATGCAGATAAAACACGGTACTGGGAACATAACAAAGGCTCAACGTTAACTATTATAATTAAATAAAAGGTCTTTAAATGTGAAAACCAAAGCAAAACATATCATCTTTAAGTATTACTGCATAAGTTTGTTTTTCAATTTGGAAAGAGAAATAATATTCAGACAAATTTGCATTGAGTACATAGCTAGACTGTCATGGAAAGTTACTATTTTCATGAAATGAAAGACTGAAGGTCTATAAAATGTTTCTCCTATGAAAACATCAGACAGTGAAAACCACCTTAGCCTGCCAAACTTCTATCTCAATTAGAAAAAGATTGTAAATGCCCAACTGTGGGAAGTATGGAAGGGATGAGACTTCCTGTCCCAAGGAAGTTAACTAAGAGCGTTAAAATTCCTTAACAAAGTCCCCTCTTTCCAATAGCCAAGTGAACGGTACTTTTAGATCCTGACATCAGGGTGATGCTGATCTGATGCCTCCAATGCAACTCCAGGCTCAGGAAGTGGGTAGTTCTGGTTTTATGTGGCTTTCTTATTTTGCTTTGCTTTCTGGTGTAATGAGAAAAATCAGATCAAATATGATCTCATTGGGAATTTTAAAGCTCTCTACCCTCCAAGGCATCACTTCCAAGATGGCTCCAAGGACATCCTGCCTCACTTCAGACCCACTAGCTTTTCACCCATTATATCAGTATTTATGGCATGTTTACACTGGGCATGCTCAGTGGGCAAGTGGGAGAACTGGGTCACAGCCAAAAGCAGTCTCAGTGATTCTCTTCCCACGGATGTTTTCTGCAATGCTTAGAGCCAACAAATAGAATATTTAACTTGACAAACCTCTTACTCTATGTGGTATATTTTTAAAATTCTGACCCTCTCACTTTGCTTCTAAAATCAAGCAAAGTCTGATATGGGCTTTCCTTACATTGTGCTAAGGCACAAGGTTGGAGTCAGGAAGATCTAGGTTCAAATCCTGACTCTGCATTGAATGCATAGCTGTGTACAGTGAACATAGGATTTAGCTCTCTGAGCCTCCATTTCCTGAGATAATACATAAAAGTGCTCAGCATAGTACACAGCTAGAGCAAACATTAAAGAAATACTTATTTCTACTACCATTATCACTACTACTATTCCATCTAAAAATAAAAAATAAATAAATAAACTTGTCTGGCCAATTCATAAAGCTAGACCCAAGTAAGCTTTCATACAGTTTGTTATTTTTTTTCAGGTTGGTCTTAATTAAAAAGGTTCTCGTCTGGGAGATAGTAGTCAAAGCCCGCTCTAAGGAAGAAACAGAGAGATTTACTCTCAAATACATCTTTATAGCTTCATCACCATAATACCTAAGCATTCATGTGGACAACATCATTTCATCATAAATGAGAAGGTCGTACTATTGAACTGTAATCCATCCATTGATTTATGGTCCCAAGTTCCTCCAAGGATTTTCACAAATGCATGTGACGTTTCCTAGTGCTGGACTTTGCATTTGGATCTGTGATTTAGATGACAGATGTGTGAAATCATATGTAGCCAGACAAATCCCGGGTGATAACACATTTGAGGGGGCTCAAGCAGTGATGGATTAAGGCCCAATCAACCAGATCAGCTAATCTGAGCCCTCTTCAGTGACACTGGCCCTGATGCTTTAACGGGGCACCCCCAAATAAATTACTTTCCAGAAATAATACTTTCTGCTCTGCATCTCATCCCACAGTACTTCCTTTTCCACAATAAGTCCTGATACCATTGGAGAAACCATCATGTTTCTAGAGAATAGATTACTTTGTGTGGGATTAGCATTTGCCTCTATAGACCAGTTAACTACTTTTAAAATCTCATATTACAAATAGCAGTGGGATTATTAATATGATCAGTTGATAATAACCATTTGTGAAAGTCTGACAAATATACAAGCTGCAAAGCCAAGGACTTAATAATAGTTTCTTAGATGCTAAAGAGTTCATTCCAAAGAAACCCAGCAACTCACATTCAGAAGATATGTAAAATCAAGGCTTTCCTAGGAAAAAGCTAACAGAAGAATTCGACCCTAAAGCCTTTCCCAAGAGTGGACCTTCTGATGCCATGTATAGGCTTACTTTCAAAATAGATTATCTCACATATCTTCTTATAGAAATAGGAAGTAGACAAGAAAAATCATACTTGTGACATAGCATTAAAGGAATGTAACACAAGATAAAGAGCTATACTAAAAAGAAAAAGCGAAGAATGTTCTGAACTCCTCCACAAGGATCTCTCAATGCTGTGTAATCCATGCACAACCTCAAGGGTGCTCCCATTTAATTTCATAAAAGGCAGGCTTGCGTGCTTTATGCTTCTGTCATTTCTGGGGGCCTCTTATTCGATTTTTGCTCTCAGGATCAAATTTAGACAAATTTGTTTCTTTTTCAGTGTTGATTGAAGTGCTATCCAAAATAGCTCCTTGAGTACAGCAACGTATGCCAGCTGCAGGCCTCTAAGGAAGTCTGTGCTGCATGTTTTGGGTAATCAAGAAATTATTTGCAGTAAGGATATGATGTCATTAACTATGTAGCATAGCTTGAAAGGCAAATAAACAAGTCTATGTGCCTATATTTTTTATTTTACCTTGTTCTTGACTTGTTTCCTTACCTGACTTTCCTGTCTACCCTGAAACCTCTTTATGCTATCGTCCTTTGGCCCATCTTAAAGGTGACACTCTACTTCAGCATGGTAGTCTACGGTGCCACCTATTTAAATCCTCTTTTAAAACCAGCCTGCCTTACAGTGACTTATTCTCTTTGCTGAATTGTAGTAAAACAAGCTTTTAGCAGGATGTTTCAAATAGTGGGATCTAATCTCAATAGCTGCACTCTATCCTTCTTCCCTCATCCCACTCCTGGCACGAAAAGGAAAACCAGCTGATAGTGGAGGTGTGAAACTGAATGCTGGGCCATATGCCCAAAGCAACCAGAGTGAACTAAACAGAAATCAGGCAGGGGCAAGGAGAATATAAAACATTCTCCCCCAACTTGTCAATTTGCTTCTATTCACAAGACCCTTTCTTTATGGACTTCTTGGAGTTTACATGAAGCCAGATGTCTGTATTCTTTTGAGACAATATTAAGAAGGAAAAAGCAGTGATTGGGAGCAAGGTTAATAATATGAAGGGAACAAAGGTAAAATTTATAAGTCAAGTAGAATTGCTCATGTTAATATTTTTTTGAATATTATTGTCTAATCCAGGGGTCTACAAATACAGCCCAAGTGCCAAATCCAGCCTGACACCTCTTCCAGATCCATCCATCTATCTAGTTAGCATCTATAGCTGCTTTTGTTCTACAGTGACAGAATTGAGTAGTTGTGACAGAGACAGTATGGCACACAGAGCCTAAAATATTTCTTACCTGGCCCTTTACAGAAAAATTTTGCCAATTTTTTATTGAATCTCCTGACGAGAACTTACAGTATTTAGAAATTACATCTGCACACTCCATACCGCTACAATCTTTAAATACTTACATATTAAAACCCACCTATCTATGTTTTATATGGGAAAGAATGTAGGGGGATGGTGTGTATATATGCATGCATTTTGGGGGTGCCCTAAAATAAAACACAGTTGCTAGGAGAGCTTCCTGAATACTCAGAGGTTTAGCATATACAGAGAATCAGCTGTGTAATGATGGAAAGATTCAACTTGAAACCAAGAGCTAGAAGATAGTCCCAGTTATAGCATCTTGGATACGTCATTGAGCCTCCATTTCCTCACCTTTAGAATTGGAACCATGTTGCCTACCTGTCAAGGCTGTGTAAATCAATGAAATTATCTATGTGTGTAAATCCTTTGTTAAGCCATAAATTACACAAATAGAAGTTATTATGCAATGCCCTGAATGCTTTCCACATAGATGATATTCTGAGCAAGAATATCTCAGTCAACTGATTCATGTAATTATTATTTTCCCTTGACATCAGTTGCCTTCCCCCACCACCCTCCATGAGCTCTCTACATTTCATCAAAGCACCATTTCAGAGAAAGCATCATTTAGAATTAAGAAGTCTGAGCCCAAGGATCAATACATAAGATGCTCAGTCCAGGTCCACATCTGGAATAATTTCAAAATAATCTTCAGAGAAGTTTGACATTTTCTCCCATTGTGGTTCATCTCATGGCATTCCTATACCTGACATTTCCTCCCTTCGCTATTTGCAGCTTCGTTCATACCTGTCCCCCTTCACTCCTTCACTCCCTCTCTCCCCACTGTCCCTTCAATTCCCCCCACTCCTCTTTGATCCTTTTCTCATTTCTAATTCTGAAGGCCCTTTGAGAAAGGGGGAGGGGAGGAAAACAAAAGGTTAATTTTCTCCAGCCTGCCCAGGCCGACTTAATGTAACAGAAGGCAGCAAATTGTATTGATTTAGTGACATGCAACTGTCCAGAAAGAGCTATTTATACATTATTCAGGACAAACACTGTCATAATGGACAAACAGCAGCAGCATCTGGGATGTTAATGTCTACAAATAAGATTATTCTTTGAAAGGATTAGGATGAAGCATTTTGTGTAATTAGATTTCTCCGTTTCAGGAATGAATTGCCTTTTAGCAGTAAAAGCTGTCACTGAGGGAGCCATTAGCTCCTTATAACTGAATTAAATGCATAATTAGTGACATGATCACATTAGGATTTGTTTCATTTTTAACTAATCTGAGGGGGGAGGGGCGAGGGAGAGTTGGGGAGCGGAGGCGGTGCCATTTCCAGGTCACTGCGGCCTTCCTCAGCTGGGATAGGCCTCAGCTGGTGTACTGAAGTTGGTAAAAGTCAGGCGTGTGTGAATCAGAGCCCGGGCCTCGCCACGGCGACGGCCGGGCTATTCATCACTGGGTGGTGGGTGACAGTGACTGATGGGCTAAGCCCGGGCCTGGCACTTCACCAGTGCAAGAATCATACGAGCCAGGGAGCAGAATGACAGCTGGAGCGCTGTGTCAAGTGGTGGAGAGACCAGAGCTATTAATAATGTGTGCCACATGATCTCGGCCGCGAGAAAACAATGATTTAGACATTGGTGAGAATAAAGATTTTACATTTAGTCCAGGGGTGACTCTTCTCCTTGGCACTTGTAGAATAAATCGCTAAGCAATCAGCATGTATGAAAATCAGGCAATGCATATATTAGAACCTCACTCCTGAGGGAGGGGACATGGGTGGGGATTTTAAAATCCTTGCTTTGGCTCTATATACTGCTACTCCTATCTCCCTACCAGTTCTGCAAGTGCCTTGAGGTAGCAGGAAAGGATAAGTAAGAAGACAATGAGGAAGGGTTTACACTGGCACATTCACTTGACCCTTCAGCATGCCTTTGTTGAAAGTCTATTCACCTCAGTGCTGCCCTAGGTGCTATAAGAGAAATGAAGAGATGTGAGGTATTGTCTTTACCCTGCAGGAGCTTAACAGAACTGAAAGGAAGCTGGGACAACAAGTGTGAGTTGTTGGAATGCACTGAAATTTTCTTTGCTTTGAGAGACCTTTAATTTTGTTTGTTGGTCTGAAAGTTAGGTTGAAAAGTCACAAGAGCAGAATAACGAGGCTTGATCAGCTTGATACGTCCATTCAAATTGCTCAACACTAAGCAAGGCTTATACCAGTAGAGGCAGTACTAGAATGGCCACCTGGGAAGTAACAATTGAGTCATTGAGTTTGTGGAGAAGGAGCTCCCTCTTGGCTTTGCCTGAATATTCTGCTACTAGGGGAAGTGGTATTTATTGGGCATTAGGTTCCAGATGGTTTCAAGTTTCTGGCAATAGTAGAGGGGTCTGTTCCAAGGAACAGAGGAATGGATAGCAATTAAAATGCTCCAATCCTTCAAAGACCCTTCTTCTCTACCACTGGAGCCTAAAGAGTAACTTTGCTTAAAGATCCATGGTGATGAGGGTTTACCAACTCAGGGTCATCTTTTGATAGAGTCCATCTTGAAGCCAGGAGATAAATTAGAATCTAGTGATCAGATACTAATGTAGACCTAATTAGATCAGATACTAATGTGTAGACCTAAATCCTGAGGACTATAATTAAGATGTGTTGTTACAGAAAAAGAGGTTCTGACTCATGCTTGGCAAGGATAGTTATGGAGAAATGTCACTGGTAACCATGATGATTCTGTAAGATATTCTTTGTGCCCTCCTAAGGGATGGTTTGAGTTCTATTACACTCTTGTTAACCTTCGCTGTACCAGAAGCAGACCATATTAAATCGTCTTAACTAATAGCTCAACAAAAGTCAACAATATAGAAGAAAGTGGAAATTCTTATTCCTTAAAGTTACCATTTGATAGAATTTAAACTTTTAAAATAGGCTTTCGTGAATTTCTTGAGAAAATATAGAGCTTTCATGATGTTATGCCTGGAAGATGTATGTAAAAATTCACATATAACCTTTATATATTGGTGAGCATTAAGATTTCCTGTTCTTTGAGGCAAATATTGACCTTGACTTCACCTCGGTCAATATTTACCTCTCAGGTCAATAGATCTTGATGTTCACCTCAACAGAAGTCAATATCTACTTATTATCTCATTTCTATCTGTCAGGTAGCAGTGTGTAATCAGTAATGTGAATTTCCTTCCCTTATGCATTTCCTGAGATTAAGATGGGATTAATTTTGGACCTTATGCTTTCCATTTGCTAAATACTTTCTCCCCATAGGAGCTAATGGAAGTTTGTACAGAATATTAACTATGCATTTTCATCTTCTTCCATTGCTCAGTCTCTGCCACCCATCCCTAATTAAGGTAGCGTGTGGGCAGCATAATATTTGTTGTCCACCATATATTTGGCACCAAGTTACGTGTGTGTTTGTGTGTGTGTGTGTGTGTGTGTGTGTGTGTGTGTGTGTGTATGGTCCCTGCCCTCAGGATGCTTGCTGCTGTCAAGTGAAATACTTTCCAAATCCCAAGTTTTGGAAGGCTGTCCAGCAGGCTGCAGTAGCATCACTACAAGAGTGTTTGGGATCTTTTTGTTTTTGTTTGGTTTTAGAGACGGTATAATTTTTACAAAGAGTACCCGTATCCCCAGTGGTATGCTAGTGAATAGGACTTCGGAGGGGAGAAAAAAAGCCCTGATTTGCAATTTCTGACTTTTGTGGTATAAATACTCTCACCATGGCCAATTCCAAGCTACCAATGGGAAGTCACTGACACGGAGTTGGGAAGCGGTACACAGACTCATGAGCCAGTTCACATCACCTCCAGCACAGCACTGCAGCTCTTAATGGAGGTTTACCTACTATTAATATTTTACCCTCTTGGATTTACCATTTTCCTCCTCCTCCTCCTTCTTCCTCTCATATTTTTTTGTAGGGGAGAGCTTTTTAAACATACTGATTCCAAAACCCCCAATGAGTAGAGCAGCAGTGAGATTCAGGATGTGTTAACAATTCCATTAATGATACTAATAGAAGGCTAGGCTAAGGAACACTGGCTAAGAAGCACTGGCCTACCTATATCCCGATTATATACCCAGAGATATGTATATATATACCAGGGATGCCAAAAAACTGTATATACGTGACTTGTATTCATCTTTTGTTATTGGTATACGTATATTGAGTATTAAATTTTAATAGCTTGTCCTTTCTTAAAATGTGTATATATATTTTTTGGCATCCTGTGTGTGTGTGTGTGTGTGTGTGTGTGTGTATGTATGTGTATATATATATATGTACATATACATATATATGTATATATATGTATATATGTATATATACATATATATATACATATATATATGTATATATATATGGCAGCTTGGTGCCAGATATATGGTGAACAACAAATATTATAATTTTACTTATTCAGTATTGAAATGCTGAGCCTCATGGATTCTCCCTGGACCTTTATCCAAGCTTTCCTGGAATCTTTCACCATGCCGTGGCATCCCAGCCTTTTATCCACCTGGTTTTGATATGTGATTTTGCACGTTTATCTTTTGCCTGATCATTCTCTATAAAATCTGATTTGAATGTTCCCCTCTTCACTCTATTCATGTAAAAAATTACTACAAAAGGCTCTGTACCTACTTAGAGTAATGAGAATCTAACCATAAACTGAAAGTGGTACATAAGGGAGTAAGATATATTGCACTGTTTAAATGATCAAGAAATGCCTTTTAAGTCATTGATAAAGAACTTTAGATGGGCTTTGACATTTTTAATGCTTGTTAATTTACTCCTGGGGATGCTTTTGTAACTTCGGTATGAATTTAGCTGTTAAGCTCTGTCTGAATTTATACAGTTTCCATAACAGATCTGCTTACAAGACAGTTCAAACTATAACTTTTGGTTGGGAAAAAAATCAATTGTAGACTTTCTCCAGGACAGCACTCAGCCACAACCAGTGATGTATACACCGTTGCAGTGATGCAGCCACTATGACATGGGGCAATGCTGATCTATAAACATCTTTACCCTATCGGTGCATTCACCCTTTAATGTCAGGACTGGACCATCATGTGTACTCAAACTGCCTGGCAGGTATACCTGGGAGCAACACAGTTTTGAGGAGGAGCAAAGGTTTACAGTTCCAAAAGACTTGCTGGCAATCTACTTCCTCACTATGTCTCCTTAAATAAGTTATTCAGCCTCTCTGAATCTCCATTTCTTCATTGTTAAAATGAGAATAATAATAATATACACCTCATAGTTTTGTTGTGAAAATTAAGTGAGATATCATGAATAAATCACCTAACAGAGTCTGGATGAACGGACTAATATGAGACATTATTACCCTCCCTTCTGCCCAGCACCACTGCAGCCACCACGCATATAGGGATCACAGTGATGGCAGTATTTTACATCTATGTTAATTATCACACACATGCACACACAACTATACAAATATCTTTATGCAGTAAGAACTCAAAAATGGAGGATGATGAAGAAATGATGGTGATAATGATGACAATGATAAAAACAAGGAGAAAGTAGAGGATGAATAGAAAGGGTAACTTATAGCAATAGCAACAAAAGGTCACCTGTTTGTAACTGATTTATCGCGTGGATAAAATGTGTGTTGAAAAGTTATTGGAATGGCTTATCATTGGAACACTAAAAGAAACAGAGCTCAACATTTTTAGAAAGGCAGTTAATTCCATTTGTCTACTTTCAAAAATCAGGTCATAAATATTTTCTCTAGGTAAAAACTGACTTTATGAAAATATAAATCTCTAAGAAACAACCCGAAAAAAGATTTCTCAAGCAGTTAGGCTAAGAATGGCCAGTGTTGAACACCAACCAATTGAAGAGGTATCAAGTATTTTTCAACTGGCATTTCCTAAAAGGAAAGACTAACATAAAAATGTAATTTCTATGAATGAAATTTCAAAACATCATAATATTACTTATACTTTCCAGAAATAGTCTAATAAGTATGTATATTCACTTAGCATGGTTATTTAAAGTTCACAATTAAGCTCCAAACCAAATTGTGCAAAGAAATTCCATAAAACCTATAACTCCCAGAGATGCCTCTTCCATACATCCAGGAAGGTCTCTTTCTTTTCACAGACCCTCAACAACTGGAGCAGGTGAGGTATTTACAGAAATGATTTCAGGCTCGTAGACTGATTTAGGTGACTCATGTGGACTCAGGCATTTTAGACATTTCTGCAAACTCACTTTTGTCCCTCCCTGGCTTGCTTCATTTACCTGGTGAGGTAAATAACAGCCACCATAGAATTTCCCAGCTCCTTTTCACTGTCTTATTACTTTATTTTCCATCTAAGATGTACAATATAGAATTCAGTCAAAAGAAAAACAGCTTCTAGTGGCAATGATACTCATTTCCAATAGATCTGTTAAGTCTGACACAGTTAAAATGGCGATCATTTCAGTTTTAAACTGACTGTGACGAAAATCAATAGATCTCTTTCACCTCTGAAAAACTGGGTTCAGATCTGAATTTGCTCTCAAGTGAAATCAATTTGGTGGCCTCTTAACCCAGTGTCTTGGAACCACTGGTCCCCATCACACAATCACCCTGTTGCTTTTATTCAGCCTGGTTGCCTTTACTCTAGAGAGACAAGGGATCATAGGTGAGAGAAAAAGCCAAGATGGGGTTGAGAATGAAAGTTGACTTAGGGGAAATCTGACAACCTCCAGTCAGGTGACAGTACTGTTTTATAGGGTGGAGGGTTTTGATGGGCTGGAGGGGAGAAGAACAATAGATTCTACATCTTGATGTCAGGATTCATATCTTTATATAGAGAGTCTCTCTTTCACTAATACTGGGTATGTTGTTCATTTCCTTTTTTCTTTTGAAATTGAAATAAAATTCACACTTAAAAATTCACAGTGAGAGTAGAACTAGATATTGAAAGTAAATTTTTTAAAAGATCTATAGATACTACTTAGAATTTTAAGTTGTCAAGTACCGAAAAGTTAAAACCCAATATTCCAAATCCAAATTCAATCAAGTTTTCATGTGACAAAATGTTCTGACTTGATTTCTTTGTAATTGACATTATAGCATTATATATGTATATGGAAGATATATGTGTGGGAGATCATTTCTCCCACTGCTCTGTTTGGCTGCCAGTCTCTTGTCTCTCTCTTCAGCAATGGTGAGGTGGATATCCTTTCCACAGGGAACAGAAATTCATGGTTTGTTGCCTTTGCCAATAACAAAAATGTTAGAGAGCTGGGTGGCATATGTGTTGCCATTGGCATCTTCAACATGAACTACATCAAAAACACCAGGGTGTCTTTTTCTGTTGGTGATCACACCAATTCTTCCCAGGTTAGCACTTCTGGTCACCATGCATGGGTTACCAGTTTCAAACTTGATGAAATCAGTACTTTTGCTGAATGGTCTTTTGATGTAGTTTTATTACTAAATAAAATATCCATTGTACATACCACTCTTAATCATGCATTCACCAGTTGTTGGACATTTGGATTGTTTCCAAATAGACTATTATAATCAATGCTGTTATGAATATTCATGTAAAAGTCTTTGTGTGGATATATGTTTTCATTTTTCTTGGGTAGATACCTAAGAGTAGAATTGTGAGTTGTATGATAAATTTATGTTTAACTGTTCAAGAAACTTCCCAATTATTTTCCAAAGTGGCTGTATCATCATCGATTCCCACCAGCAATATATGAGGATTTTATTTCTGCACATCCTCACCAACACCTGGTATTGTCTCTTTTTTATTATGACTATTCCTTCACATTCCAGTAGATGTGAAGTGGTATCTTATAACAGTTTTATTTTGTATTTCTGTAACTATTGATGTTGAACATCTTTTTGTGTGCTTATTATCCATTTGCATATCTTCTTCAATGAAATAGCTATTCAAATATATAGGTCCTTTTTATTTTACTTTTTTGTCATCTGATTATTGAGTCATAAGAGTAATTTATATGCTCTGGATATGAGTGCCTGTTATCAAATATATGCTTTGCTAAAATTTTCTCCTTGTCTTTGCATTTTTTTAACAGTTCCTTTTAGAAACACAAAAGATTTTCATTGTGATGAAGTTCAATGTGTCAACATTTTTTGTTTATAAATTATGCTTTAGTGTTATATCTGAAAAACTCTTTGCCTAACCCAATATGCCTAACCCAAAGATATTCTCCTATGTTTTCATTAAAAGTTTAACAATTTTATTTTTCCATTTAGGCCTATGATCTAGTTTGAGTTGAAATTTTTTTGTATGGTGTGAGGTAAGATTTTTAATCATCTTTTTGTATGTAGATAGTCAATTGCTTTGCTGAAAGACTATCCTTTCCCCCATTAAATTGGCTCAGTACCTTTGTCAAAAATCAATTGATCATAAATGTAAGGGTTTATTTCTGGACTCTCAAATCTGCTCCATTGATGGGTCTATCTTTATGCCAGTACCAGACTATTTTGATCATGAGCTTTACAGCAAGTTTTGAAATTGGGAAGCTTTAAGACTTCCAACTTTTTTTTTTTCAAAATTATTTTGGTTATTCTGTATCTTTGTGATATTCATCTATATGAATTTTAGGATCAGTTTGTCAATTTCCACGAACAGCCCTACTGAAATTTTGATAGGCATTGCACTGAATTTATACATCAGTATGGGAGGGGGGAGATTGCCATATTAAAAATGTTGAGTGTTCCAGTCCATGAACATGGACTATTTCATCATTTATTCAGGCCATTCTAAATTGTTCTCAGCAATGTTTTGTAGTTTCGCTTTTTTTTTTTTTTGTTAAATTTATCCCCAAGTATTTTATTCTTTTTTATGTTGTTTTTAATGTAACTGTTTCCTTAATTTCATTTTTGGAGGGTTCATTGCTACTACATAGAGATGCCATTGAGTTCTGTACATTAATCTAGTATCCAATAACCTTGCTGAACTCGTTTATTAGTTGTAGTAGTTTCTGAGGAGTCTCCAGGTCAAAATCCTCTGTGTGAAACTTTGGGCATGACCATAAGTAATTGCAAGACTTTGTATGGCAGGCCTCATGGAGGGAAGTTTCCCTTTCCATTCCGGAGTTGGTACACAGCCAGTTCATTGCAATTTTATCAATCCTGCAGTCAAGGACTCATTTCCCCAAATCCAGGTCAGCCATATGCATATGTATACCTGCATTCCTAGCTAATGTACCTCCATTCAGGGGCATCTTTTATTGGGGGCCTGGGATGAGGCACTTTGCCCTATTTTGACACAGTACCTATCAGTTCCTAGCCCTTTTCCTCTCCTTCTTCCTTCTCCCCCCAGCCCCATAAGTCCATAAAGAGCCAGCAGCCTTTTGAGATGATTTCTCCATCTGCACTGTATCCACCTGACCCCCATCCAGTACCATTCCACGGAGAAAGTGGAACACTAAGAGCCAGTGCCTTGTTTTGCCTCTCACTTGCTAGGTCACAGTAAGTAATTAAAGATTTGATTGTTACTTCCAGTTTGTCTTGTTATCCCAGTTGACCACTTCTACCTGATTGCTTAATAGTTTCTTTGTGCATTCACAGGATCTTCAATATATAGTATCATGTCATTCTGAATAAAGGCAGTTTTACTTCTGCCTTTCCAATCTAAATACCTTTTATTTTTCCTGTCAGACTGTACTGGGCAGAACATCCAGTATAATTTGGAATAGAAGTGGTGAGAGAGACATGTTTGTCTTATTCCTGATCTTAGGTGGAAAGCAATCAGTCTTTCATCATTGAGTATTATGTTAGCTATAGATTTATTGTAAATGTCCATGATCAGATTGAAGACGTTCCTTTCTATTCCTAGTTTGTTAAGAGTTTTTATTATAAATGGGTGTTTGATTCTGTCAAATTTTTTTCTGTACCTGTTGAGATGATTGTGTCACTTTGGTCCTTTATTTCGTTAATATAAAGCATTACACTAAAATAAATTTTTGGATGTGAAATCTGCTTTGCATTCCTAAAATAAATTCCACTTGGTCATAGTATATGATCCTTTACTTATTTTGCTGTATTCAGTTTCCTAATGTTTTCTTGAGGTTTTCATATCTACACTCATGAAGGATGATGGGTCATAGTTTGCTTTCATTATAATGTTTTTGTATGGCTTTAATATCGGAGTAATTCTGACTTAGTAGAGAGAGATGGGAAATGCTCTCTCCCTCTTTATTTTCTGGAAGAGTTTGTAATGATTGGTATTATTTATTCTTTATATGTGTGATAAAGTTTATCTGTGAAGCCATCTGGGCCTGTACATTTGTGAGAATTTTTTTAGTATAATTCAACTTCTTTACTTTTTACAGGTCTATTCAAATTTTCTATATTTTCATGAGGTAGTTTTGGTAGTTTGTGTCTGCCTAACTCATTTGACCATTTCATCTGACTTTTCTAATCAGTATAAAATTGCTCATAAGATTCCCTTTCAATCCTTTTCATTTCCGTAAGGACAGTAGTGATGTCCCCTCTGTTATTCCTGACTTCCTTGAATATTCCCTTTTTTTCTTTTTTTTTTTTGCTCAGTCTAGGTAAAGGTTTAACTTTTTAAAAAAAAAAAATAGTTAAAAAGTATCAACTCTTTGTCTCATTGATTTCTTCTATTGTATGTCTGTTTTCCATTTTCTTAATATACGAGGTATGATCAAAAAATACAGTGAATGTTTAAATTTAAAAATTTTATTACAGTAAAAGACACATTGCCATTAATCCCCTTCAAAATACTCCCTCTCACTTTGAACACACTTATCCCATTGCTCTTTCTGAAGCCGTTCTGGAAGTCCTCTTTCATGATTTGCGCTATTGTGGCTGCCTCGATGTCCTGAATCTATTCAAAATGTTTTCCTTTCATGGTCATTTTGACTTTGGGAAAGAGCCAGAAGTTGCATGGCACCAGATCCAGTGAATAAGGTGGATGACAACACACTGTGAAGTTTTTATTTGACAGAAATTGCCATATCAGAAGCGATGTATGACAAGGAGTGTTGTCATGGTGGAGGATGAAGCGAAGATACTCATGAAAGAGAACTCCAGAACTGCTTCAGAAAGTGGCAAGAATGATGGGATAAGTGTGTTTGAAGTGAGGGGGAGCATTTTGAGGGGGGGTTAATGGCAATGTGTCTTTTACCTTAATGATTTTTTTTTTAATTTAAACATTCACTGTATTTTTCTATCATACCTCATATGTTTTATTTTATTCTTTCAATTTGGCTCTTAGTCGGTTTAGCTGGTTCTTCTTTTCCTGGTTCCTTGAGCTATTTATTTGCAATTTTTCTTCTTTAGTACTATCAGTATTTAAAACTATAAATTTTCCTCTGAATACTGCTTAACTATAAATTTTAATACCATGTTTCCCTGAAAATAAAACCTAGCCAGCCAATCAGCTCTAATGTGTCTTCTGGAGCAAAAATTAATATAAGATCCAGTATTATATTATATTATATTATATTATATTATATTATATTATATTATATTATATTATATTATATTAGACCGGGTATCATATTATATTATATTATATTATATTATATTATATTATATTATATTATAGACCTGGTCATATATTTTGGTAAAATAAGACTGGGTCTTATATTTAATTTTTGCTCCAAAAGACGCATTAGAGCTGATTGGCCAATTAGGTCTTATTTTCGGGGAAACACTACCGGTATGTTGCATTATTATATTAGACCGGGTATTATATTATATTATATTATATTATATTATATTATATTATATTATATTAATTATATTATAGACCTGGTCATATATTTTGGTAAAATAAGACTGGGTCTTATATTTAATTTTTGCTCCAAAAGACACATTAGAACTGATTGGCCAATTAGGTCTTATTTTCGGGGAAACACTACCGGTATGTTGCATTATTTCCATTTTCATTCAGTTCAAATTATTTTCTAATTCTCTTGTGCTTTCTTCTTTTACCCATGAGTTATTTAGATGTGTTTCTTTGTTAATTTCCATAATTTTGTAGACATCCAAAATTTTTTTCTGTTGTTGATTTTTAATTTAACTCCATCAGATCAGAGAACATAAAGAAAAGAATTATAGGAAAGCATGACAACAGTGATGCATCAAATAAAGAATATCAATAAAGAGAAATTTTTTAAAGAACCAAATAGAAATTGTACCATTTTTGACATGATGGTTGATATGTGCATACATTGGGAAATGATTAACACAAGTTAAATAACATATCCATCATTTCAGTTACTTTTTTTTTTTTTTTTTTTTACCAAGGGCTAGAGGATGGGAGACATGGGGAGAAGCTGGTCAAAGGGTACAAATTTTCAGTTATAAGATGAATAAACTCTGGAGGTCTAATGTACAGCATGATTACTATAGTTAACAATACTGTATTGAATACTTGAAATTTGCTAAGAAAATAGATCTTACTGTAATTCTTTAGACATAGTTTTCTTTATTTCTTTGAGCATATTTACAATAACTGATTGGAGGTCTTTGTTTCCTCAGTCCAATACATAGACACTATCAGAGATAATTTCTATTGGTCATACTCATACTTTTCCTGTTTCTATGCTCGTTTTATAATTTTTTGTGTAAAAGTAGGAGTTTTAGATTGTAACAACCCTAGATTCTGATTCCTCCCAGAGAGTTCTTATTTGTTTAATAGCTTAATTAATACTGTAGAGTCTGTCTTTCCTGCAGTGTGCAGCTGTTGATGTCTCTACTGAGTTTGTTGTTGTTGTTGTTGCTGTTGTTTTTAATCACTGTTTTTATATTTAAGCCTGTCTTCCTAAGGGTTGTGTGTCAATCAGCATAGCTTAGTCATCAGTCAGTGATTGGTCAAAAGTTGTGCTTAAACACCTCGAGTCAGTAAGGTCTTCACCTTTTGCTAGTGGAGCTGTGTGTGGGTTAGGGAATGAATTCAAAGTTCGGGCAATTTATGTCTATCCTGCTTTTGCTTTTTGTTGGGTCTTTTCATGTCTCTTCTGAACATGCTCTAGACTTCATATTGATCCAGGAACCGGTACATAGCTAGACATCTCCAGTCTCTCCTGCTCTTGTGCACAACCTTTTACAAGCATGCATTCTTCCAGACCAGAAATATGTGAGAGCTTATCAAGGCTCGTTATGGCTACCTCATTTCCTCAGATCTCCCTGCTGAATTTCTAGCGAGTCTGCTGGTCTGCTGCTTACCCCAACCCAGCGAGAACCTCAAGCTAGCTGTGAAGCTAGCCTTTTCTTATTGTTTGCCACCAAGATTGGTACTGTTTATAATAATGCCCATGGTCATGCACCTGCTCCAAATAAATCAGCCCCCTCAAGTAGTTCCCACACCTTGCCTTACCCTGGTAGTTCTATGCTAATAGGCCCAAAGGGCTAAAATTCCACTGTTATTCAAGATTCCATTATTTTTCTTGAATAAATGTTTCTCAGTTTGTTGCATGCCTTTAGTCAATTTCTAGAGTCCTTAAATGGTTGCTTTAGAAAGCTGTGTTCAGTTCTATCACTGATTTTTGAGGAAAGGATTTAGCTAGCTCCTCATTCTGTTATTCCAGAAGTTCCCTTCTAATACCTACCATTTTTGACTTGTATCCAACACCACTTCCTTTAGATATCATTTCCTAAGGCTAGATTAAATTCATCTTCAATGTCTTGATATAGGACCTTGTGCTATTTCAAAGGATTCTTCCCATAACTAGAAATAACTTTCTGCTTATTTATCTGGCTTCCTTGCTAGACTATAGGCTCACTGAGGATAAGATATGTGTCTCTTCTATTCATTGCTGTACTGTAGCAGCTAGCACAGCATGTGACACATTGTAGACAGTCAGTGAAAATAATAGATTTACTTATATTAATTAAATAAAATTCAAATCCATAGATTCATTTATCTAGAGTAGCAATTGAAATTCCAATAGGGAGACAAAATGAAGGTCCTCTGACAGTGTGTAGCCATAGTCTTTGATTCATGCCATTTATACAACATGTCAGATGTATGTCAATAAATGTTGCTATGGGGGGGGGGAATCTGTTACTCAAAACTTGGCTGCTCAAAAACATTAGAACACATTGTATTTTCCAGTGGAAGGATCACATGTATGGTCAGCCACATGTTAAGAGAACTTGTGGTTACCACCACTTGATTCATAAAATATAGTAACATTGATGTATTTGGGCTGACAGGTATCAACATATCTCCAAACATAAAAGAACTAAGATGTGGTGTTGGTAAATTTTAATACACACACCTAAATTGTGTAAATACCTAGTGCAACATACAAGTATTTCATAATGATGGAAACAAGACATGTCAAAGATTTTTAACCTCACATATAGATTTTAACTAGGAAAGCAAGAACAGATACCAGTGTCATGTGTATTTTAGAGCCGCTCAAAGATGTGCTTCCATTTCTTATCAGGAGGAGACTGGACCAGGAGAAAGGAGAGCGCTTTCTCAGATACTATGTTGTTGTACACAGGGAAGGCTCAGTGAATGCTGTTTAGATATTTATTGAACAATTTAAATTTTATGCCATCGGTTTGCAAACTGTGCTCCATGGATTACCATAACAGTACCTCAGAGGCTACAGCTAAGGATCAGGGGAGACCAAGTTAACAGGTGTTTAGCTCCTTCTATCTTTTCACCCCAGCTTTTATATATTGGTGTATAATTAATAGTTTTTTTAATGAATTTATAGCAAAAAAAATGGGAAAGATCTGGAAATCACTGAGCTATATTATGTGAGGTAAACACAGTTGCTTGATCTATTTTTTTAAAAAATAACTTTTTCACTGGATTATTGTGAGTGCTAAATAAAACAATATATTTGAAAATACTTTACAAATTGTAAAGTGATTATAAAGTTGGATATTATATATGATTGCTGCCTTTGAGAAACCTGTGGGCAAAGTTAGACTAGTACAAGAAACACATTTACACTACATATACCTCTCAAGCTCTTTGCTATTTATATTGACATTTTTCTCTACAGAATTCATCTTTCTTTTGCAAGCATTCATAGAATACATTGAATTTGGTCCATAATTGGTGCAGAGACTAGTTTCACCTCCTATATCTTGTTTGCCCAAGTAAAACAGAGCTCACAGAGGCAGAGTTTCCACAGCCTACAGTGCTATCACAAAACAATGTCCCTCAAGAGAAAACAAAGAGTTGGAGCTTTTTAATTAAAATATCATAATTCTATTTTGTCTTTCATTTTGCAATGGTACAAGTTAAGGAGGGGTGATGTCTATTTAAATCTGATTTCATCTCACTGCCCAGTGCCTTAAAGAAGAAAAATAAGCACCCCAGTATTCTGATAATAAAGAATGTTCTCTTAATTTCCTATTGTTGTGTACAAGATTTAGTGCTTACTCTTTAATTTCAGTGTCAGAATGTGAACTGTAATTAATTTTCATAAAATGGAAAGCAATAAAGTTAGATATATTAAATGCTGGCTATAGAGGTTGAAATTGTATAATTTACAATTAGGGGTGGTGGGGGCGGAAACAACCTACACATTAAATGAGTGATAACTCATCTTGGCATCAGCTTCAAAGATTATGAAAGTGGTCAACAAAGCTGCTCAAACAAAAACTCCAAATCTATGAGGTATTTGATATTCTCAAGAAGGTCCATCAAACTTATTGTCACCTCTCCCTATGCCAACATTTGGATTGTTTTTATTATCATTAATTAACAATAATAATATGCATGAACCTAAATTATCACTTAATGAATCACCCAAAACCTTTCCCAAGCATTATTTGCAACAAACTATAGATAATAGACCATAAATCTGTATCAACCATAAAAAAGTCAGTGGCCTACTGATTAAAAATGCAGATTCCCTTCATCCTACCATCAGAATTGTCATACAGAAAGTATGTTTGAAATTGGGGAATATTTATATGGAGGTTATTTATGTTTTAGGCTACATACTAAAATAAAGGGTTCTATATACAAAATTATATAGAAAACTTTTGTATATAAAAAAACAAGAACACTCATGTTGAAGAAATTAAAATATTATTTGGTTCAGGACATGCTTCATAGGCAATAAGACTCTGGAAGTGGTCATTAAAAGAGCAGAGAAAAGCAGTTATTTCTCAGTTAAATGGACGCTTACCTTAGAAAGTACTGGTACAAACTTGACAGTTCAAAGCTCTTTTACATACATTATCTCACTATAATCTCATAGCACCCTTAAGGTAAGGATAGAGCAAACCCTGAATGTCCACTTTTTCAAGGACATTGAGAATTAAAGTTGCTTATCCAAGTTCACATCATCATTAAATGACTGAACCAAAAATTGAATTTAGGTTTATGACTCTCTAAATTCAGTCTTGGGGCCAACATAGGCAATAATACCTAATAAGACCAAAAGAAGTTAATTACTGGTGTGGTCCAGACCTCACAGAAGTGACTTGAAGTAAGTTTACATATAGAAAGGGAAAGAAGACAAAGTCCGCAGGCACTAAAAGAGGGACAAGTACAGCAACCTCAGGCATTATTTAAAATTAAGGGAAGAACATTTCCAGTCAAGATGGCTGAGTAGATAAATGCTGTCCTTGCCTCGTCTCATGATCACATCAAAATTACAACCAAACTACAGAATAAACATCATTGAGAATCACCTGACGTCTAGCTGAAGAGAAGCCCTACAACTAAGGACATACAGAAGAAGCCACTTTGATACTGGTAGGATGGGCACAGATGTGGAAAGCCTGGTCCCACACTCACATGTGGCACTTAAAATTCAGGGGGGAAATCTTGGCTGTGGAGGTCCCCCTTGAGGAGTGAGAGGTCCCAGCCCCACACCATGTTCCCCAGGGTTCTAGTGCCAGGGAGAGAAGTCCCCACAATTTCTGGCTATGTATACCACCGGAGATTTTGGCTGAGGGAGATGGAGGTTGGAGTCCCAGGCATTCCTCTTAAAGGACAAGCACATGGGCTTACTCCCTGATGGACCCACTCAATCTGAGCTGCAGCACTGGAGCAGCAGCTTGAAAGGGGCCAGGGACATACGGGGAGGGAGCTAATTGTCTGGCTTCAGGATGAGGGCAGGAGAGGCAGCTTTCTCCCAGATAGAAATAATAGCATTATCTATTGTTTCCTTGTTGAGCCCTCCTCTGACCCAGCATGCAGATGCAGGCAGTCACCATATCTGAGTCTCCATCAACTTGGCTAACACTGTTCAGCCCATCCTGGTATTTCCCTGAAACCCCACCACACCCAACTTTCAGGCCTACCTAAGTCACTTCCAGTGACTTTTCCATACAAATAGCATGTCTTGGTTTATGCTGCAGACATTCCTAAAATTTCTCAAAGGTTCACAAAACCCAAACAAGCAGCATCTGGCTTCAGTGTGTCCCATACCTCTTGCTAAACATCCCCAAGCCCAACACTAGCAGCAATTGACCTTGATTCATGGGTTGGTCTCTTGAGGCACCTCCAAGCCCAGCATGGGTGGCAGCCATCTGCAGGTTGCTTTGTGACTCATGCCAGGTGGCTTTAGGCAAAGCACAGGCTGCAACTGAATTTGGCCTGTGTCAGGGCCCTTCCCAGGAGGCCCTGGGGCTGGTATGCCCAGTGGCTGTGTTCTGACTGAGCCTGAGCACTACCCAGCCCTGTCCAGGGACAATATACCTGAAGGGCAGACTACAGGCACCAGAGCCCTACTAAAGTAAATCCTGCTCCATAGGATCAACTGCTGCACAACAGTTCCTACACTGTAGTCATGGCCAGCCCTCACAACTTATCAGCCCAAGGGTTAATTCCTCCCACTGATATAAAAACAACAACCAAGGTTCCACTACACCAGGAAGGCAAACACAACCCACACAAGGAACATATCTGGAGCACCCAGCTCAGGTGGCCAGGGAGACTGCACCACTGGGCTCCAATCAATCAGGACATGTACTACATAAAGCCACTCTACTAAGACCAGGAGACATGGCAGCCCTACCTAATAAATAGAAACATACACAGGGAGGCAGACAAAATGTGGAGACCAAAAAAAATATGTCCCATATAAAAGAACAGAACGAAGCTCCAGAAAAAGAATGAAACAAAATGGAGACAAACACTCTACCAGATGCAGAGTTCAAAACACTGGTTATAAGGATGCTTGGTGATCTCAGGGAGAACTTCAACAAAGAGATAAGAAACATAAAAATGGAGATAGGAAACAAAAAAGAACCAGTCAGAAATGAAGAATAGAACAATTGAAATAAAGAATACATTAGACAGAAACAACAGTAGATTAGATGAAGCATAGTTTGGGATCAGACATTTATAAGACAAAGTAACAGAAAACAACCAATCAGAACAACAAAAAGAAAAAAACGAATCCAAAAAAAAGGAGGAGAGCTTAAGGTGCCTCTGGGACAACATCAAGCATACCTATATTTGCATCATAGGGGTACCAGGAGGAGAAGAGAGAAAGAACAAGGAATTGAAAACCTATTTGAAGAAATAATGACAGAAAACTTTCCTAAACTGGTGAAGGAAATAGACATACAAGCTCTGGAAGCACAGAGAGTCTCAAACAAAATGAACACAAAGAGGCCCACACAAAGACACATCATAATTAAAATGCCAAAGATTAAAGATAAAGAGAGAATCCTAAAAGCAGCAATGAGAAAAGCAGTTAGTTACCTACAAAGGAGTGCCTATAAGTCTTCAGTTAATTTCTCAATAAAAGGAAGGATTGGCATGAAATATTCAAAGTGCTGAAAAGCAAGACCAACAAACAAGAGTACTTTACCCAGCAAGGCTATCACTTAAAATTGAAGGACAGATAAAGAGTTTCCCAGACAAGAAAAAGCTGAAGGAGTGTATTGATAACCTTAAAAACAATATTATAAGGAATGTTAGAGGGACTTCTTTAAGAAGGGGAAAAAAATAAAAAATGTGAATAATAAAATGGCAAAAATTACATATCTATCAAAAATCACTTGCAATGTAAATGGATTAAATACCCCAATCAAAAGAGAGGGTGGCTGAATGAATAAGAAAACAAAATCTTACATATGCTGTCTACAAGAGACACTTAAGATTGAAAGACAAATATAGAATGAAAGTAAAGAGATGGAGAAAGATATTTCATGAAAATGGAAACAAACAAACAAAAGTTGGGGTAGCAATACTTATATCAGACAAAATAGACTTTAAAACAAAGACTATAACAAGAGACAAAGAAGGAACCAATAATCCCACTTCTGAGTATTTATCCGAAGAAAACGAAAACACTACTTCAAAGGGATGTGTGCATCCATGTGTTCATTGCAACATTGTATACAACAGCCAAGATATGGAGGAAACGTGGGTGTCCATCAATGGATAAATGGATAAAGAAGGGGAGGCACATACGAGTATCTACAATGGAATATTAGTCAGCCATAAAAAGGAATGAAATCTTGCCACCTGCAACACCATGGATGGACCTATAGGGTATTGTACTGAATGGAGTAAGTCAGACGAAGAAAGGCAAATGTCATATGGTTTCACTTATATGTGGAATCTAAAGAACAAAATAAACAAACAAGCAAAACAGAAACAAACTCACAGATACAAAGAACATTTTGATGGTTGCCAGATAGGAAGGGGATTGGGGAGGTGGTTGAAAAAGGGGAAGAGATTAAGAAGTACAAATTGATAGTTACAAAATGGTCATGGGGATGTAAAGTACAGCATAAGGAACATAGTCAATAATATTGTAATAACTCTGTGTGGTGTCAGATGAGTACTATATCAGGGTGATCACTTTGTAAGTTATATAAATATCTAATCACTATGTTGTACACCTAAAACTAATATAATATTGTATGTCAACTGTATTTGAAAAAAATTTTTTTAATTATTAAAAAAAGAAAATAAGGGAAGGGAAAATAATAATAATAATAAATACCATGTTTCCCCGAAAATAAGACCTAGCCGGACGATTAGCTCTAATGTGTCTTTTGGACTTAAAATTAATATAAGACCTAGTTTAACTACAATATAAGACCAAATATAGTATAGTATAATATAATATAATATAATATAATATAATATAATATAATGTATAATATAATACCAGGTCTTATTTTACTATAAGACTGGGTCTATATAATATAAGACCCGGTCTTATTTTACTATAAGACCAGGTCTAATATAATATAATATAATATAATATAATATAATACCCGGTCTTATATTAATTTTTGCTCCAAACGTCACATTAGAGCTGATTGTCCAGTTAGGTCTTATTTCCAGGGAACACAGTAACAATAATAATAATAATAATAATACACCAGGGAAGGGAACAATAACTAAATTTCAATCATTTTCAACCTATTAAATTTTGCACCATGGCCTAGAGACAGGTTCATGACAAACTATGTATCTTAGCTTTAGGTACAGTTAATTATCCACATTTCATTTACCTCATAGAAAGGAATACATGTCAGACATGTTCAATCCTCTACATGTCCCAATGGTAGGAGTTAGAATGTAGGTGATTAGTCAACTGGGAATTATATTTAATTTTCATGGAGCTGGAAATTGGAGCAATGTAGATTATAAAATAATCAGTGGTTATTTTATGTATATATAGAAAACTCTAGGAGAAAATTAAATCACATTGTAATTTCAAATTTACTGAGAGGTGGATATATAGGAAATAGTTATTTTTTTTTAACTTACATGTGTATACTACTTGATACATTTTGTAATGAACAGTTATTCCTTTCATAAAAAGAAACTACACATGATTACATTTTGTAAAAACCTAAGTTGTATTTTCTCTAACTTGCCATGAAGTAGGTTAGTTGAGCTGACGTTGCTCAGATAAGATATCAGTGTTGGCCTATATTCCAGTCTCAGCTTAAAGATAACTTCCTCCAGGAAGACTTCCCTGATGTATATCCATACACACCACTCTTCTAAATGGGGTTCTGTTCCTGCCTAGACTCCTTCCTAGCCCTCTGTTTTCTTCCTTCATAGCCCTTCTTGTGGCATGTAACTACACACACATGTGTAAGATTCTGGCAAGCCTGCCTAAACCCAGGTAGGAGGGATTCTATCTTAGGCCCCTTGTTTTAGAGAACCACACATATGGCATACATCAAAATACAGTTTTGTTTTTCCTTTTTCAGTCTCCAAAGAGAGACCGTTGAGAGTTTGCTCTATTTTTTCAGTAACTTATGGAAGAGGGGTGCACTGAGCAAACTGTACCATGGAGTCCAGAACATCTGGGCTGAGAGTGAGTAAGAATGTGTCGGGAGAGAAAAAACCTCAGCCTCTGCCCTGGGAAATAGAGAGTGAGGGGCCACTTTGTCTGACTTTGTTGGCCCTAGAACACCCAAAGCAGACAGGATTTCCCAAATGACTGCACTCTCTCTTTCTCCTCTTCTTTGGTGGAGAGATGCTTAGAACTTCCTGAAAGGGGATGAGAAAGTGAGGCATGAGGGATGGGACCTCTGGTCCATTTACCTGGGCACCTGAACAATGTCCATTCTTACACCAGTGTTGGGTTGAGTTCAGTCACTACCCAGTACACCAGGACCCAGCCCACCTCTGTCCTGACCTATGCCAGAAGCTCCTTGCTACCAGTCAGTGTCACAAGTGTCAGGACTGACCTGGGAGAGAACAGAGCTTCTTTAGTCTGCAGACCACAAGGGTAATCGCCAGGGTGTGAGCTTCAAGTCTCTGGAAGGGAACATGATCTGGGCCAAGGTCATAGCTTATCATTTCTAAATATTTAAACATTTGATGTGTGGCTTCTATTTGTCCTCTTGCCCCAGGCCCCACAAATGTTAGTTGTAGATCTATTAGTTTAATGACTGTCTTCCTTGCTAATAGATATACTCCATAAAGTGAAAGATCATGATTATTTTATTTAAAACCCTAGTACAGGGCCTAACACAAGTTAGGCACAAAATACACATGAACGAATATCTAAAAACAAAGTGGTAGTAAACAATCTAGCACTGTCCCTTGCCCTGAAAGCATTTGTGACCAATATCTATATAAAAATTAAGAGGAAGGTAACCTTTTGTATCAGTCAGAAACACAAATGCTGACTTTTCTGACAATACAAGTCAGTGTACCACCAGTCTAAAATCAGTGATTCCCGCTTTATCATCAACAGAGTAAGAAGTTTTCTATTAAAGACTCATTCCAATAATTTCTGATGGGTGGTAAATAGTTAAAGAACATGGTACAAGAAAAATACAAGAGCCCCACCCTCCACCCTGACAAGAAGCCCCCATCCCCCACATGCACCCCATACTTTGGTTCATTATAATTTTACTCTACATAGTTTTATTTTTTTTCAAGGTTTACCTTTTTTTTAGTGGGTTAAATATAAGCCTAACAAAATGGAATAAAATTATCTTTGGAAAAACTGCATTGTTTTACTGTGAATTTATAATTTAGATGAAAAGGTCTAATTACGTGTTTAAAGTAAGTAGAAAACAATGTGCGTTCAGCCTATGATTGGAACTTGTGATTCCTGTAGTCGAGGTTAATGATGACATTTATTATAGGTTCCAATCATCACCTACACCTTGAAGGCCCTTAATAACTGTGAAATGATCATTTCAACTCTGCCAGCAGCCGGCCTCAGGCAAGTCACTTTCTTATGTGTTGCTCTCTGTCAATGGGCAAATGAATGCCTCCAAGAGCTCAGCAGGCTTTTATTAATGAACATTTCCTTCCCATAAATATCTAGTTTCGAAATGATACCATGTTTTACGCATACAAGCTGTGGATGTGAGAAAGGAGAAAAATATTAACAATGCATGGTGAGGGGAAAACATATGTGAATCTATTGCTGGAAAGAAAATATTTAAGGGCAACTATATTTATTTATCATCTTAAATTTCTTTCCTAAAGCTTTGAAAAAATATTTAAGCAACATAATAACAAATATTGCCAGAGTGTGGAGAGCCCTTGAGTAAAACAGAAATGGAGAAATATTAGGAATACTCTGATTCAGTCTAACTTAACTATTTTGTACTGTTTTAGAGTTTACAGAACACTTTCATACCATTGTCTCAACTGATTTCACATATACTGTCTGAGGTAATCCACTGCCCTGTTTAATGATAAGGAAACAGAATTGGGCTTTAGCTACAATGTTGACTGCCTCCCTAATATCCATCTGTCCTTTCCTCCTTCCCTTGATTTTGTCCACTCTTCCACACCGCCTTACGTGTTGAGGAAGGCAAGCCCCAACCCCAACCCAGGGGCCAATTCTGACTAAGCCAAGCCAACGATGGTGATCCCAGTCCCTTTGCCAATGGGAGGCTTAGGCACTGTCATGTGATGATGCAATTCTGGCCACTGAGCATGAGGATAAGTCTGATAAACTTTCCTGTATCTTGGAAACGGACAAGGCATGGAAGACTCTTTTCTGCCCATTTGAGTGGGATGCTAGAGACAGCTGTAGCCATCTTACAAAAAGGCCAGCGTCCCCAAACCTGATACCTCCAGTTCTAATCTTCCCACCGTACTTCAGATATGTATTTCCATCTGCCTGTTTGATAGTTCCATTTGGATATATAATTGGTACTTCAAAGTTGACATGTTCAAATTAGGAGTCTTTATCCCTCCCCTCTACCCTAACTTGTACCAGCCTTCCCCATCTCAGTAAATGTCTTCATCGCTCATCTAGATGCTCACTGCCATGTGCAAATCTATCAACAAGTCCAGTCAATGCTCACTCCAAAAAAAAAATCCCACTTTTGTCCAGGTGTATGTGTTTCCACAGTTACTATCCTCAACCAATCCCAGTGTCTCTTGCCGGCACTACTGCAAACACTTGCTCTAACCCCTTTCAAAATCTAGTCTCCATGCACCAGCTACAGCCAACTTTGAAAAAAGTAAATCAGATGGTGTCACTGCCTGCTGAAAACTCTCAATTGATTTCTCATGGCATTTACAATAAAATCCAAACTCCTTAGCACAGACTATTGACCTTATAAGACCTGAACCCCCATTAGCTCTACAAATTCACCTCCTATCCCTTTCATGTTCCTTGAATACACTGAACTCATTCCTGCTGGGAGCCTTTGCACCCAATGCTTTCTCTGCTGGGTACACCCTCTCACCAGATCTTTGTATGGCCAGCTTCATTTTGACAGGTTTCAGTTCAAATGTCATCTTTTCAAAGGAGCCTACCAATCTGAAGTAGGTCCCACATGCATAATCTCCACCATGCCACTCAGTTTTATTTTCTTCATAGCACTATTATTATCAGAAATTATCTCATTCATTGATAATGTGTTCATTCCCCATCTCTCCCCACTATAATACCAAATCCATGAAAACAGTAACATTCTCTGTCTTGTTTGTCAGTTTTAGCAGGGCCTAGGATACACTAACACACAGTTGGCACTCGGTAAATTTCTGTCAAGTCAATGAATAAATGCCAGTCACTTTTCTGGATGCTAGAAATATAAGAATAAGTGTACTTTTTCCCTTCTATGAATTATCAGCTCAATAATTCATTCTAGAATTTTGCTACAGATACTGAGCTCAGAAGCTAAGTAAAGAACTAGGAGATCTGCCCAACAAGGCACACTTGCATTAAATTATTGTGTGAGTGAAAAAGTGACCTCGTATTATTTTAATCCACTGAAATTAGGGATTTTTAAAAAAATTATAACCAAAGCCTACACTGATTAATATAGAAATTTGTGGGGCTTTTACAGCAGTTGATGTATGCTAACCAAAACAGATAAAGAGGAGTAAGTAAAGAAATCATAGAGAAGGTATGAGGGAAGGGCTTGAGGTAAGAGAAAATGGCAAGGCTTGAGAATGGAGGTTGTTGACCAGAAAGAAACAAAAAGTACAATGATTGAGTAGAGCTGACGAGATTTCTGGAATTAACAGATGATTTAAAATCTTGCCTTGAGCAAATTTATGATATGTGAATATTTATCAGGTCTGTTTATCTGGTCTTCTCTATAAATGCTGATTAATATTGCATGAGCATTTTTTGCAAGTATTAAATATCTTTTTCACATAAACTTCTGTCAAGCCAAGTCTACCTCAATCTTCCAATCTTATACTTAATATATATATATTAAAGTTTATTGGGGTGACAATTGTTAGTAAAATTACATAGATTTCAGGTGTACATTTTTGTATTACATCATCTATAAATCCCATTGTGTGTTCATCACCCAGAGTCAGTTCTCCTTCCATCACCATATATTCCATCACCCTTACCCTCACCTCCCACCCCCACCCACCTTACCCTCTGGTAACCTCTAAACTATTGTCTGTGTCTATGAGTTTCTGTTTCTCATTTGTTTGTCTTGTTATTTTGTTGTTTTTGGTTTATATACCACATATCAGTGAAATCATAAGGTTCTCTGCTTTTTCTGTCTGACTTATTTCGCTTAGCATCATACTCTCAAGATCCACCCATGTTGTCACAAACGGTCCTATTTCATCTTTTCTAACCATCGAATAGTGTTCCATTGTGTATATATACCACAACTTCTTTATCCATTCATCTATCGAAGGACATTTTGGTTGTTTCCATGTCTTGGCCACCGTAAATAAAGCTGCAATGAACATTGGAGCACACGTGTTTTTATGGATAAATGTTTTCAGATTTTTTTGGGTAGATACCCAGGAGAGGGATTGCTGGGTCATATGGTAATTCTATTCGTAATTTTTTGAGGAACCTCCACACTGCCTTCCATAGTGGCTGCACCAGTCTGCATTCCCACCATCAATGTATGAGGGTTCCTTTTTCTCCACAGCCTCGCCAACACTTGTTACTAATTGTCTTGTTGATGATCGCCATTCTGACTGGGGTGAGGTGATAATCTCATTGTGGTTTTTATTTGCATTTCTCTGATGATTAGTGATGTTGAGCATTTTTTCATAAGTCTATTTGCCATTTGTATGTCCTCTTTGGAGAAATGTCTTTTCAGGTCCTCTGCCCATTTTTCAATTGGGTTATTTGTTTTTTTGTTGTTGAGTTGCATGAGTTCCTTGTATATTTTGGATATTAGTCCCTTATCGGAGGCACTGTTTGCAAAAATCTTCTTCCATTCAGTTGGTTACCTCTTTATTTTGTCAATGGTTTCTTTTGCTGTGCAGAAGCTTTTAAGTTTGATATAGTCCCATTCATTTATTTTAGCTTTTATTTCCCTTGCCTTTGGAGTCAAATTCATAAAACGCTCTTTGAACCCAAGGTCCATAAGTTTAGTACCTGTTTTCGTCTATGCAGTTTATTGTTTCAGGTCTTATGCTTAAGTCTTTGATCCATTTTGAATTAACTTTGGTACATGGTGACAGATAGCAGTCCAGTTTCATTCTTTTGCACATGGCTTTCCAATTCTCCCAGCACCACTTATTGAAGAGGCTGTCTTTTCTCCATTGTATGCTTTTTGCTTCTTTGTCAAAAATTATCTGTCCATATTTATGTGGTTTTATTTCTGATTTCTCAACTCTATTCCATTGGTCTATGTGTCTGTTTTTTTCTGCCAATACCATGCTGTTTTAATTATTGTAGCCCTGTAGTACAAGCTAAAGTCAGGGAGTGTGATACCTCCAGCATTGTTCTTTTTTCTTAAGATTGCTTTGGCTATTTGGGGTCTTTTGTGATTCCAAACAAATCTGATGATTTTTTGTTCTATTTCTTTTAAAAATGCCATTGGTATTTTGATGGGGATTGCATTAAATCTGTATATTGCTTTGGATAATAAGGTCATTTTAACTATGTTGATTCTTCCAATCCATGAGCACGGAATGTCTTTCCATCTCTTTGTGTCTTCTTCAATTTCTTTTAAAAATGTCTTGTAGTTTTCAGCATATAGCTCTTTCACATCCTTGGTTAAGTTTATTCCTAGGTATTTTATTCTTTTTGCTGCAATTGCAAAAGGAATTTTTTTTTATTTCTTTTTCTGATATTTCATTGTTAGTATATAGGAATGCAATGGACTTTTGTACATTGATTTTGTAGCCGGCAACTTTACTGTATTCGTTTATTGTTTCTAATAGCTTTTTGGTGGAGTCATCACGGATGCCATAGAAATACAAAGGATCATCCAAGAATACTATGAAGGACTATATTCCACCAAACTCAATAACCAAGAAGAAATGGACAAGTTCTTAGAAACATATAGCCTTCCTAGGCTGAACCATGTAGAACTGGAAAATCTAAACAGACCGATCACTGGTAACGAAATTGAATCAGTCATCCGAAACCTGCCCAAAAGCAAAAGTCCTGGACCAGATAGCTTCACCAGTGAATTCTACCAAACCTTCAAAGAGGATCTAATACCAATCCTTCTCAAACTCTTCCAAAAAATTGAAGAAGAGACAGTACTCCCTAACTCATTTTACGAGGCGAACATTACCCTGATACCAAAACCTGGTAAGGACAACACAAAAAAAGAAAACTACAGACCAATATCTCTGATGAATACAGATGCAAAAATCCTAAACAAAATTCTAGCAAATCAAATACAACAATGCATTAAAAAGATTATTTAACAGGACCAAGTGAGGTTCATTCCTGGGGCACAAGGATGGTTCAACATCTGCAAATCCATCAATGTGATACATCACATAAACAAAATAAAGGGCAGAAATCATATGATTATATCAATTGATGCAGAAAAAGCATTTGACAAGATACAACATCAATTTATGATTAAAACACTTAATAAAATAGGTATAGAAGGAAAATACCTTAATTTAATAAAGGCCATATATGACAAACCCGCAGCTAATCTCATAATTAATGGTGAAAAACTGAAGCCCTTTGCTCTACATACAGGAACACGACAGGGCTGTCCCCTATCACCTCTGCTTTTCAACATAGTGTTGGAAGACTTTTTTCTCCTTATGCCTACCTATACAATATCATCTTGATGCTTTCAGTTCAACATTCCAATCTAAAGATAAGATTTTGAATCTATCCAATGTATTAGTTAGCTCTCCCAACTTTGCTTGCATCCACAAATTTGCTAAGCTTATATTGCCAATTAATCTCGTGATTAAATTACTAATCTTTTTTTTTTTTTTTTGAGAACTCTCTCTACTATTTTCCATAGTGGCTGCACCAATTTACATTCCCACCAACAGTGCACAAGGGTTCCCTTTCCTCCACATCCTTGGCAACACTTGTTATTGGCTGACTTTTTGATATTAGCCATTGTGACAGGTGGGAGGTGATATCTCCTTGCGGTTTTAATTTGCATTTCCTTAATGATTAGTGATGTCGAGCATCTTTTCATATGTCAGTTGGCATCTATATGTCTTCTTTGGAAAAATGTCTATAATACTCTACTATAA
This sequence comes from Rhinolophus sinicus, assembly GCF_057876585.1. Taxonomy (NCBI): domain Eukaryota; kingdom Metazoa; phylum Chordata; class Mammalia; order Chiroptera; family Rhinolophidae; genus Rhinolophus; species Rhinolophus sinicus. The sequence continues at coordinate 166,390,356 of NC_142501.1, forward strand.
TGCCTTTCCATTAAATTATATACTTCGCTTCCAGTTACCTATTGTTAAATGTAATAAGCTCCCCAAAGCTTAGTGGCTTAAATAACATCCATGGTGGTGGTGGTAGTGGTGTTGTCGTCATCGTCATCATTGTTGGTTTTTTAGATCTCACTATTTCATGGGTCAGGAATTCAGAATTCATTTGGAAATCTCATCTGTTTTTACATGGCATTGACTAAGGTCACCTGGTGGTACTGAGCTGTCAGAGGGGCTACACTGGATGGCTTCATTCCCATGCTTGGTGCCTTAGTGGGGATGGCTAGATGGGGGCGCAGGAGGGGAGACACAACTGGGATCTCAGCTGGAACATCTGTGTGTGCTCTCTAGTATGGCAGTCTCAGGGTAGACAGACTTATTACATGGTGGCTCAGGTATCTTAAAAAGATAGGAGGTGAAAGCAGCCAATCTTGTAAATCCTAGAATCAGAAATTGTCACAATATTATCTCCTCCTTATTCTGTTGATCCAAGAAGTCACAGAACTGATCCAGATTCAAAGGGAGGAGGGCAAAGATCCCACCTCTAGATGAGAGGATGTCAAAGAATGTACGGACATCTTTAATCCACTACACATTATCATTGTGGTTAAGAACTTGTGCTCTGAAACCAAGATTCCCATCCTGGCTCTCCAGTACTTGCTAGGGTGACAAGACAATACTAATTATTTAATCTTCCTCTGTCTTGGTTTCCTTGTCTGTTAAATGGGGATAATAAATGTATTTGTTCAACCAATGTGTATTGAGCATGTAGTATACAACAGATGTCTGAGATCAAGAAGAGGGATAAGCTGGTCCATGCTTTCAAGTAGCATACAGACTAATGGAAGAAAAGATGTACACTCATTCATTCTTTCAACAAATATTTAATAGGTACTCACAAAGCACCAGTAGAAGCACTTGTACAAATCACTGCCATGTAACAGAAAGGTCAAGTTCTTTCTCAAACTGAATTTTGACTAAATGGGATCCTAAAATCTTTCTGTTTTCTTTATGGAAATAAAAAAAAATTGTTTTTATTCTAGTTGAATCATGTTTACCTGGAATCTGCATGTCAGATGAGGTGCAGGAACCATGGAGAGGACAGTGACTGAGGCGCTTAATAGGAATGACATGCTCTCCCTGAAACCTCCCATCTCTACTGAAAACCCTTTTATTAATGCAGAGTCAGGTTGGTGCTTGATGACAGGGCCTACCTGGAGGATTTCAGTATTAGTTTAGTTTTGGCATTTCAATAATCATTTCAACCACTAATAACCTTGACTCTAAATCTTTTTGAGTAGTTTTTAAAAGAATAACCAAAGAATAAAATACACTTGTATGTCATTGCTTTGTTGATAAAGGAGATAGTAAAAGCACACATTTTTGACCTTCTGAAACAATTTTGTGAAACTCTTAAGCAGACATAGATAACTGTCTAGATAGAGGAGCTGGCATATATAGTTATCCATGTTTTTGCCTCTCATTATCACGCATTTGACACGATACCTACAGATTTTGTCATTTTGTATTTCACCACAAGACACCCCTAAGTTGTGTTTCTTAATTAAAATGTTGCCTGTGATTTTATAGGCTTTGTTTTTCACATAGTAGATATCCAATAAATAAATTTTAAACAAATAAATACAATCTTATTTGCCCTCCATGCAGAACCACGCAGCAGGATAAATTGTGGAAAGTATGGTTTTGAAGTCAGATAAGACACAGCTTTAAATCCAAGCTCTGACACTTATTAAAAGTCTAGAAGTTTTTTAAACTCTCTACACTCAGACCCCACGTATAAAGTGAGAGTAATACAAAAAAAATGAGAAACTTCAGAGTAGCTGGGAGAATTTCATAGTCAGTTAAAGCACTTGCACACCACTTTCACACTGTGTGCCCCTGATAAGATATCATTTTGCCATCATCCTTGTTATTATTTAGGGATGGCATTTAGAGACACACAAAATATTGCAGCAAAACGTCCCAGTATTCTTGTCCCTTGTATGTAGCCAACTGCCCCTTACTCACACTCTTTTGTGATATCTGAACCACTGCAAAGGAAGAAGTGAAAGAATGTAGTATTTTTGAGACAGACTGTGACAGATCCCAGAGACAGGGCTCTGTCATGTGACTCTTCAAGCTCTTTGCCTGTGGGAGGGGCTCACTAAATGTTTTTGATAATAATCATAGTGAGGCACTTGATTTTCATGTAAAAACACTCAACATATTTAAAAGCTAGTAATGCAAACTGATAAATGTATCAAAATGAGCTAATTTTTTTTAATTCTTATAAAACAAAATGAATTACAGAAGCTTGCGCAGAAACAAAGTATTAAACTCTATTACTAACACGGAATGAAAAGTTTGTTATTTCCTTTACAATTTCCTAATCCAGTGACCGTTCTCTCCAATCTTTTCAAAGTGGCCTTTGTGTTATGAATGGCTAAGCCCTGCCTTCTGGAGATCTGCTGCATTATAAGCTTCCGCCCCTAGTGAATCACGTCTCAGAGTGAGGTAAATACTGGCCCACACGGCAATGCCTTTGTTAAGTTAGGAATGAAGTGGTTGAAAATGGTGAATAAACTACTGCTTCATGAGAATTATCTGGTGGTAAGAGGTACAGGGGATGGGGGTTGTATTTCCATCTTATACAACTCACATCTCACAAATAAAAGGGAATAAAATCCCACCAGCCACCCAGCCCAGGTCCTTCATTTTGCCCTTGAACATGTACGAGTGACTTTTCACGGTTTATTTAAGGCTGGAAACTGAGAGGCAGGTTCCTCACCTGGATATTCCTTCGGTCTCTGTTACATGTACATTTGGTAATGAGGGAGAATCTTCTAAACACTTGCTCATTACAAAACAGAACGCCTCCTACTTTTCTTCTGCAGGTGTTATTTAATCTCTGAAAAAGCACACTCATCTTCTTGAGAATCCCTGTAAGAGCAAGGCCACTGAGCTGGAGCAGCGAATCTATAGACTTCCCCGCCACATTCTGGTTTATCCTCTCCTCCATCCTCAAGCCAGTTCACAGGGCTGTCACTACTGGAAGCCAAGACAGGAACTTCTGGGGCACTGACTGAGCCCCCAAGGCTTCAGAATCAATTGGAAAATACAGAGCCTTCTCTAGTACAATTAAAATTTCAAAAAGCCCATTTCATGAAAATGTGATTACAGCCCTCTTTTAAGCCCACTTAATTGACCTTACATGTTTAAAAAATGTTTGGAAACATGACGTTTGAGAACGCAGGATGTGCCTTGTTCCCATTCTCCTTCATCCTTTGCTTGACGGACAGCTAGCTCTTCAACAGGGTTTTTGGCCTCCAGGGCTGGTGAGAGAGAGAGGTGAGGGAGCAAGTGGGGGGAGGGGAGTAAGGGAGACCTGGCACTTCTGGAGGCAGCTTCCAGTCCACTTCTTTTCTTCAGAATTTCATAAACCATTCAAGAAGCCCAGTCTCCCCCATTAAAACCAGTGGCCTCTGACATCCTGGCTGCTCTGTATTAAACTGGCACCGAAGCACTTAACCTGCTGGGTCGCCTGCCTTTCTCCAGACACCTGCCCAGCAGCAGACTAAACAAACAGGGATTCTCCACTGCGCAAAAGTTGGCTTCTTTCACTGGGTCTCCCATCTGTTAAAAAGCCATTGTCTGAGAAAGTGTTCAGCTAGCTGGGGAGCCGGGAGCGACTGCATACTGAACTGCCCCCTTTTCCCCATAAAAAGTCCTCGTTAGCATTTTCTTTTCTCCCCGGTTTTCATTGCCTGATTTATTCATTGGTTTCACCTCTTCTCCCCTCCCCCTTGGTTCAGGAGGAGAGTCTCCTTGTCTTCAGTTTCTCAGGGGTCATGTCTTTTCAGTCACCAGGACAATACCCGCTGCTGGCATCTGCTTCCAGATCCAATCAGCCATATTGTGAACACATCCTGCCAGAGAATTGTTCCTCCTTTTGCTCGGCTTTGTTGCCAATTTCATGCCATGTATTGCTCCATGTTTTGTGCTTCATGAAGCTGTCACGGGCATAAAAGTGGTCTGACCAGGGTCGTAGTAAAAGGGGTGGGAATGAAACATCCACCCAAATGTTGAGCAGGCCACCCACAGTCCACACACACACACACACACACACACACAAACTCACGCAGTCCCCACACTCACACCCAGCCCACACACACCCACAGTCCCTGTGCAAATGCACACATGCACAAAATACACACAACCACACACATGCAAGTCATACACAATACACAGTCAACCCCATACAATTCTCACATACAACACATACACAAACATAAGCACATTTAAGGTCTTCACACATTTTCTCTTCTCTCCCCCAGATTTAACTGTCACTCTAGTAAGATACTTAATGCTTTCTTCAGAGGGGTAAAATTTTATAAGGTGCCATAGGGTTTGATTCCTTTAATAATGATAAGGAATATATTAAGTGGGAAGTGGTACACGTAGAAAAAGTTAAGGAAAGAGTTCAGGGTTTTTTCTTTTTTCCTCAGCTGTTTCTAGTCATATATGAGCATTAATAACCCTTAGGTGTACAATCTTAAGAACATACCAGAAAGTACTTTACATAGCAAATCAAACTACTCCAGATCAAAAGAACAACATTATAGGAAGCATATTCACTTTTTTGAGACATTAACCTCTCACAAAGAATAACGATGTATAAACACAGGGCAACATGTCAACAAAAGTATAAAAATGAACCTCTTGGATTTGGGGAAAGGTGTCCACGAGGCCCCACCTCTCTGAGTTGTGGTTCTTGGGTACAGGAGTATTCCAACTTATCAAGAGGCTCTTTGTAAACCGTGGATTAGCTTGCCAGAGCACAAAAGACAAAACTCCATTGCAAAGCTTTGCTGAAACACAGCTTTCAGGAAGGAGGGGAGCTGGGGTTACACATCCCATCACCCAGAGCCCCACCGATTGAATTGGGCCTGGCTGCTGGCAGCCAGCCAGCTGAGGGGAAGTTGCTTTTCTCCTTAATGTCATAAGTTAGGGGGAAAGAGGGAGGGGAAATGGAGAATGAAAAGTCAAAATCCTCACAATAAACATTTCATTGAGGTTTTCCCATTTTATTTTTATCGTGTGTTCTTTGCTTTTTATTTCAAAAGTTCTAGAAATTCTGAATGTAGCTTCTTCACAGTATATTATGTCTATACTTATATTTTCCTATGTTGCTGTTCTAGCACCATGAGTAGATCCCTTGTCTTTTTCTATTTTGGGGTTGTTGTTGGTTGGTTGTGAATGCCAAAAAGTTTTAGAAAAGAGCAGAGTCTCATGCATGAACACAGGAGGTGGCTGCCTACTCGGGTCATTCTCTTCACCTCCCCCTCTCTAAAAACTCATACAGAGGCCTGTTCTGGTGCCTAAGATTTCCATCATCCGAGTCCTTCCTCTAAATAGAGTTATAAACTATTATTTGAAAAGAAAGTAACAAAATTACAAATCTATAACTCCTGGGGAACATTTAAACATGAAGTTTTTAGCATCCACTTCCACCAATAATCACATGAATGAGGAATAGATGCTCCCCACTGAATCAAACGAAGGTGGTTAAGCCACCCAGTCTGGTCTTTTGTTAGGGCAGCTAGAGCAGAGTAAGGCACACCCCACGGTGTGGTACGTGTGACTGAAAAATTCAGACAAAAAGGGTAAAACATATGAGCACAGCACGCTACTGTCATAAATGGAGTATGACAGACTGCCTTGGGACAGAGTCGTTTGGGGTTGGGATTTTTCTCTATTCCAACCCACCTCAGTCCTTACTAACTTCTTGTTCCTTTGAACCCCTTACCCTCTCTGAGTGATTTCCACTCCTGAAGTGTAATTCATCAGGGTTTTCTGAGAATTAGACATCCCACTGCCAGAAGGCAACACAAAATCAAGCTAAACTACCAGAAAGTTTGCATTTCACCCACCTACCCTGGCAAAGTGTGGACTTGGTTCCCATTGAACTTCATCATTCACTAGACATTGGTGGGGCATCTACCATATGGCAGCTGCTACCTTGAGCTCTGACATACAAAGATGAGTAAGTCACAGCACCTGCTCTCAAAGAGCTTCAAACCTGGTAAGAAACAGGTACTTACATCAAACGATACAATTCAGTATATGTCACAAGATAAAAATTGTTCAACAAAAGTAGGGTAGAGAGTGAGTGACTTCCCAGGAAAAGTACTTCCCTTCTGGAAAAGGACATTTCTTTCGCGAAAGCCAAAAGTATGAATGAACGAAAAGGGGGATAGGCAGTGGAGTCGAAATAGAAGACGCATAGGCTTCAAGGATCTGAAGAGTGTGACAGGGGATGTCAAGGCATAAAACAGACGAGGGGCCATACGAAGAAACTGCTTTCCATGGCACAGTGGACTGGGCATGGTAGGGAGAGAGAAGAAACACTTCGGTGATATGAGTTCAGAGAGAAAAGAAGATGACCTCAAATACCTAATTTTCTAGCCTCACCCCCGAGTACTCCAGTCATTTGCTTTTCTCATGACTTCATTATTTGTAACTTTTTCAAGGGCCTTTTGAAATTCTAAATGCATCCAATGTAACCAGAGTCTAAAATGTGCTCTCTGTTTTGTTGTTTCACGAATTTTTCTTTCTTTCCTCGCCCTATACTTTTTATTTATGTTTAACAAGGACATTGAGCCAGCAAGACTCGTAAGACGGCCAGAGCCAGCTTTGTGCTCTGTGTGAGCGTGTATGTGTGTGTTAAACAATTTCATGGACATCTGTCATGCACAGTTAACTTTGCATTGCTGCATTTTAAGTGGTGGGCCCAGGCTTGGCCGGCAGTGATAAAGTAGCTGGCAGTTTTCAAAAAGCCACAGGATAACAGAGCATGAATCATAAAACACACTACTGTGTAGCAATATCCAAGTTCATTCAATGCAATGAAACCATGCAGAGGCCCTTTATCCCCAGCTAATTATGTGGAAACGTCTAAGACAATAAAGCATCTGGTGGTCTTTCTTCCTCGTTTCAATTTTTCTCAATATTGTGACAGGGGAAAGTATTGTGCCTTTCCCAGGGTAGTTGCAGTGAAGAGGAGTAAAAGCAAGGGTCAGGGAAGAGCAAATAGATGAATTTATAACTTTCTTTTTATTTATTCCTTCCCCATTGTCTCTCTGGAAGTCTTCCTTCAGGGCTGTATTTTGCGATCACTATTCTCATCTCACTCTGCTTGAATCCCTTTTCTCCCTCTGTAAAAAAAAAAAAAAAAAAATACCACCCAAACTGCCAGATCTATGATTCCCTGTTGCTGGTGGGGCTTTCTCCCCCAGGGGCATCCAGGAATTTAAGTCTAAGATGTATCATCACTCCCTGGACTCAGATTAAGGGAAGGGTTCATACTTCCAGGAATGAAACCTCACATGTGATTTCCTTTCTAGAAAGAGGTGACGGGAATGGTCCTTGTGATTAAAGTTTTCCCAGAGAGGGTTCCCTGTAATTGCCCTGCACATGGTTCTTTTTGCATTCTCTGGAAAACACACACAAATGCCATGCGTTGTACTCCTGGGGGTTTTGATAAAAGCCCCTTTATAGCTCAGCGCTGTGAATGAGAACCGAGCCAGAGCCTGATGAGGTGACTAATTGGTACTACTAGCTTAAAAAGCTAATAAGTTAATTAGATTAACTTGGTTCGTGTTTGCACAGGGCTTTGAAGAGGGAAACACTACAGGAGCCCTAAGCTTCTCTGAATCGAGACTGGATACAGCTCCACGCCGGCTACAAGCTTTCCTGGGATGACATAAGTCTAACTGCGGTTATACTCTGTTTTGGTTTTTTCTACTATTTAACTCCTCAGCCGCCTCACAATCTTTCTCTAAAGCCAAATGAAAGCAGCATAGTATGCCTTTAGTATCTCCCAGGGCAACGTTTTTAGTCACTATAAATCTAAATTCCATTCAAACCATTATGAATGCTTTTATTTTCCCACTTTCTCTGTGTATTATTGTGTCATAACATCCAAAGCATCATAATGACAACTTAAGTTATCAAGTCAGATTTTTCTCAATCTATAGATAGAAATAATTGCTAGAAAATTTACCTGAGTGGTACTTGCATTCTTTTTGGATTGCTTAATTATCCCACACCTTGAAAACACAGTAAGGCCCAGAGTCACGGAATCATTGCTTTTTGTGGAGTTTTGGCATCAAGTAAATTTTGTGTGCATTACCAATGCCTCCGATCTATCTATCTCTCTAATGTGTTCAGCAAACATTGAACATGCCACTAAAGTACTGCTCAGGAGATACACATTGATGAAAGTAGAGTACAGCCCTCAAGGAATTTTGAATCTAGGAAACAAAATAACTCCTCTGGAGAAGGTACCTAAAAACAAAGCAAGCAGAGAGACTGAGCTAGAAGGCCCAGGGAAGATTTCAAGGACAAGGTGGCTTTTGAGCTGAACCATAAAGAGTTTTGATGAGTGGAGATGGAGAAAAGGACATGTGTGGTGCGTGAAAGAGACAGAATACACAAAGTTTCTGACCAGAAAGGGCACATAGCACATTCAATAAACAGAAAATAATTCAGTATGTCTGAGATATGCACACAGAAGGAAGTGAGAGATGGGGCTGAAAAAGCAGATGGGGTCAGTTCATCAACATGGGTCTTTCTCTGGTTTTTGGTTTGAGTGTGGTTTGTTTGTTTATCTGAGCTAGGAAGTCACATGAAAGGAATCAGGCAAGGAGAGACCATGGGAATATCAGTGAAGGCATTTTGAGACTGTCCTTTAAAAGGCAATAAAGAACAAACTAATGGTTGCCAGTGGGAAAGGGGTAAGAGAAAGGGATAGGGGAATGGGTGAAAATGGTGAAGGGGATTAAGAGGTATAAACTTCCAGTTATAAAATAAATCAGTCACGAGATGTAATGTACAGCACAGGAAATATAGTCAATAATATCGTAATTACTGCACGGTGACAGATATACTAAGGTATATACATGTCAAATCACTATGTTGTACACTTGAGACTAATATAATATTCTATGCCAACTACACTTTAATTTGCTTTTTAAAAAGGCAATAAAAATCCAAACCAAAGTGGTAGCAAAAGGTAATAAAAAAAGAAGGGAAAGAAATAGAAGAAAAGGAAAAAGACACAGCAAACATTTATGAGCTTTTTAAAAAGTGAAAAAAGAATTTTCGATTCTACTTTCAGATGGATTCTACTCTCCGGAGAGCTTTTCTCTTGTGCTTTACAATAAAACTGTACTGCTTTAAAAAAAATTGTTTTAAAAAGCAGATTATGAATCAAAATGTATAGTTTAATCACCTGAAATCACATTTTTTTTATTTATGAAGTTTTATCATCTCTGAATGGTAGGTTTATTGTGTTGTCTTAGGGCTTCTGAGACTTGCTTATTTTTCTCAGTAATGAATATGTATCATTTGTAAAGTAAAAGATTTTAAATTTTATCATTTTTAGGTTTTAAATGTTAAGACAGTACCATCCCTAGAGGAATTCAGATAAATTGTTATGCTAACACCAAAAAAGTGTCAAAACTCAGGGAAAGATAGTAGAAGAACTTTGTAAGAATTAAAGGTGAGCCCACATGCATTTTTATTTCAGCTTCACAATATAACAAAGTGCAAAAATCTTATTCTGGGTAATGTCTGTAAACTTTATTCCTGTATTTTCTTCTAGGAGTTTTATGGTTTCAGATGTTACATTTAAGTCTTTAATCCATTTTGAATGCACTCTTGTATATGGTATAAGGAGGTGGTCCAGCTTCATTTTTTTGCATGTGTCTGTCCAGGTTTCCCAGCACCATTTATTGAACAGACTGTCTTTACCCCACCATAAATTCTTGCTTCCATTGTCGTAGATTAAATGACCATATGGATTTAGGCATGGATTTATTTCTGGGCTCTCTATTCTGTTCCATTGATCTATGTGTCTGTTTTTATGCCAGCACTATGCTGTTTTGATTACTGTAGCCTTGTAGTATGATTTGATGTCAGGTATCGTTATACCTCCCACTTCGTTCTTATTTCTCAAGATTGCTGAGGCTATCCGGGGTCTTTTATGGTTCCATATAAATTAGGGATCTTACTGAATGGGAGAAGACATTTGCAAATGATATATCCAATAAGGGGTTAATATCCAAAATTTATAAAAAAAATCACTCAACTCCAAAAAACCAAACAACCCAATTAAAAACCGGGCAGAGGACATGAAGAAACATTTTTCTAAAGAGGACATACAGATGGCAAACAAACATATGAAAAAAATGCTCAACCTCACTAATCATTAGAGAAATGCAAATAAAAACCACAATGAGATACCACCTCACCACAGTCAAAATGGCTATCTTCAATAAATCAACAAACAACAAGTGCTGGCACGGATGTGGAGAAAAGGGAACACTCGTGCACTGTTGGTGGGATTGCAGATTGGTGCAGCCACTATGGAAAACAGTATGGAGGTATCTCAAAAAACTGAAAATGGAACTAACTACCTTATGGCCCAGCAATTCCACTCCTAGGTATCTATCCGGAGAAATCCAAAACTCTAATTCAAAAAAATGTATGCACCCCTATGTTTATTGCAGCACTATACACAATAGCCAAGACATGGAAACACTGAAACACCCATTGGTAGACGACTGGATTAAGAAACTGTGGTACATTTATACAATGGAGTATTACACAGCCATAAAGAGGAATGAAATCTTGCCATTTGCAACAATGTGGATGGAGCTAGAGAACATTATGTTAAGTGAAATAAGTCAGAAAGAGAAAGACAAATACCATGTGATCTCATTTATATGTGGAATCTAAAGAGAAGAATAAATGAATGAACTAATCAGAAACAGTCTCAGAGACATAGAGGAAAAACTGAGTGTTGCTAGAGGGGGTGGGTAGGGATAAGGGGGAAGGTGAGGAGATTAGGAAATACAATTGGTAACCACAAGATTGCCACGGGGATACGAAAGTCAATTTGGAGAATGTAATCAATAATGTTGTAAAGACTTTGTAGGGTATCCGATGGACACTTGTCTCATTAGGGAGACCACCTCGGGGAAGATGTAGATGCCTGATCTCTGCACTGTACACCTGAAGCTGAAGCTGAATAATAATGAATGTCAACTACAATTTTATATATATAAAATTTTATATATATATATAAAATTTTATATATATAAAATTGTACAGCATTAGGAATAGAGGCAGTGGAAATGTAATGGCTGTGTGTGATGTCAGAGGGGTAGTGGATGGGGGGATGGGCGTTGTCACTGTGTGAAGGATATAAACGATAAATGTCTAACCATTACATTGTTTTGTACCCCTGAAACTAATTTTAAAAACAAACCAAACAAAAAGTGTAATTCTGGGCAAGTTGCTTAACTTCTTCTACTCTGTTTCCTCGTCTGTAGCAAAGGATACTAATTGTACCTGTTTTACAGAGTTTTTGTTAGGACAAAATGAGGAAGCTTGTGTAAAGTGCCTAGCATAACACTCAGTAATTGCTACTTGGCTACCTCTCTCACAACCCAGTGTCAGAACCTAGTAGAGTGTCTGTATGAAGGCAAAGAGAGAGATAATCACAATAACAATTTCTCACTGTTCACTTCATCTGGACTTGGAAAGCCTGTTCAGGGAAGAATGCTACCAACCAGCCTTTCCTATCCTACGGCGTATTGCATCCTTGCTTCCAACTAGTCACCTCTTCAGCCATCCAACACGGAGTTCTCAGCTGTATGAAGGCTTGGGGAAAGACCTAGGGAGACATTGTCTTTGCCCATAAGGTTCCTGTGTTAGTTTCCAAGGGCTATTGTAATAAAATACCACAAATTTAGTGGATTAAAACTAGAGAGAAATTTGTTCTCTCACAGTTTTGGAGTGCAGAAGTCCAAAATCAAGGTGTTTAGAAGGCTTTGTTCACTCCTAAGACTTGAGAAGAGAATCCTTCCTTGCTTCTTCCATCTTCTGACATTCCTTGGCTTGTGGTAGCACAATCCTAATCTCTTCTCATGGCCTTCTTCTCTGTGTGTCCTGTTGTGTGTGCCTCTCATAAGGACACTCTCCTTGGATTTAGGTGCACCCCCTCAATCCAATCACCTTGATCCCTATCTTAATTATTTCTTTGAAGACGCTATTTCCAAATAAGTTCACATTCTGAGGTTTCCGATGAATGGACATGAATTTTGAGGCTATGCTATTCAATCCACTGCCGTGCTTTCAATGAAATTAGTTTCTCTGCCAGTTGAAAGGGCCCACAAGAAATGAAAGCCTTGTAGCAACAAGCATACCTAGTACCCAGATCTTGGTTTCTAATACCATTCTCCAATGAAAGGAATGAGGGCTCCTTGGAAAGTTGGTTGATTCTGGGACTGAAACAGGAAACATACAAGATGATCTTGGAACACCTTGTAGTGCCAGAAAGTAAGAAAGTGCTAACACACACACACGCTGATGGGTATATGTCAAAGGAGTACAGCACCTACGTGAGTGACCCCAGGCGATACCACTGGAGCAGGTGAACTGAGTCCAGCCAACCCATAGAGTTATGAGAAAGACTAAGTCATGTTGTTTTAAACCATTAAATTTGGGGACGCTTTATTTTACAGCAATAAATAACAATGACAGATAACTTTTCCTCTTATGAAATTAGTAAAGATAGGCTTTTTAAAATGTTAATTCTGTTCCGAGTACATCAAGATATGGCCAGTCAAAATTAAGACTCTACATAATGCCAAATATCTGATGAGTCAGTAAGATATTCACAAATCATGAAGCATCGGATTATGGTTTTTCAATCTTTCTATTGTGGGTGACCTCTTTAATGGGTGACAATTTTTTATTTAAAATATCAGTTGCTTTGCTGGTGTATTTGAATAAAACCTATATTCTTATTTTCTAATCTAATTTTTTTAATGTAGGGTAAAAGCAAGGCAGCAGTTTCAAGGTTTAACTCCTACAGCTGAGTAAATTCATCCTTTTGACTGAGACCCTAAGGAAGTTTCAACATAAGTATCTGAAAAAGAAATAATGAAGGCAAACAATGTTAAAATGAAGAAAATTTAGGGCACACGGCTTAAAATGTTTTCTTGATTGTCAGAATGGCAGATGGTTAGGCCATTGAGCAGAAGTGAGGTAAGGAATCACTTCCCCACACCGCAGAGGAGGAAATATTCAAAAGAGTGGCGATCAGCTGTCTAACGCTGGTGATTTCTGCCAGTTAAAAGGAGATCAGGGCATTTAAAAATATTGATTAGAAGAGACTTATTTAATCATTTCATTCTTGACAGAAAAGTAGCAAGTCCATACATATAAGAAATAACTTGCCTAATACAATTTGGTGGCAACAGAGGAAGTAGGGACCTCAAGAGGCCCCACGATTCACAGGGTGCCTTTTCCATCTCAAAATGTCAGAAGCTACAAATACTGAAGGTTATTTATTAAACATACGTTATGACGGGGAGGAGCACATTCTCTTTTCAAATCTGCTTTTCTATCTTTTGCTGAATTAATTCTTTCGTTAAGTTAAACTCGTAACTGTGCTTTATCAAACACTAGGCGTGCACACGGACATGTATGAGTATGTATATGAACGCAGTATGTATAAATAAGTCAGTGAGAAGTCTTTGAATGCTGCCTCTACTTTCCTCATTTTTTTCAATAACCCTCTGAGTTTGGCTTGTACTTCTATCGTTCTTCACTCCATGCAGTCATTACTAACTCCATAGGTAACAAATCTGCTGGGCTTGTCTCCTCACATTCTCCTTGACTCTTTTGAGTTTTGCACTAGTGCATTCGTTCCTGCTGATCACATCCTCCTTTTTGAAACTCGTGGTTCATAGTCATCATGACACCAAATCCTCTGTAAGTTCTTTTTCTACTTGTCTTAACTCTTCGTCATTCTCCATTACTGCTCCTCTCCCTCCAGTCATTAAATGTTAACCCTTGCCAGACTCATCTTCCACAACAATATCTTAACTACTTGACCTAAACAGCAGCCTTCCACTGGCAAGTAATGCCATCCTTTCTTTCTCCACTAACTAACACGCTACTCATTTTTCTCAAGACAGTTAAAACACCACAAAACTGGTCTCATTTATTTAAATTACCAACCCTGCTTTGTACTCCAATAGCACAAACACGTGTCATGTGCTCTCAGAACACAAAAAGTTTGTCTGCTGTAGTGGTTGAGTATGGGCTCAGGAGCTAAACTGCCTACTTTTAAATCTTGACTATTCAACGATTATGCCTTAGCTTCCTCATATGTAAAACTGACATAACAGTATACTGCTCTCCTATAGAACACTGAGGATTAAATGAGTTACTGTTAGGTTGGTGCAAAAGTAAATGCAGTTTTTGCAATTCTTTTTAACCTTTTAAACCGCAATTACTTTTGCACCAGCCTAATACATATAAGGCATCTAGCACAGTACCTAGGATATATTTAGTTCTCAATAAATGTTAACTATAAGAATTGTTGTAGCATGTTACTGTACTGAATTAAAATTATTTATTTACTTGTTTAACTCTGTTCCTGGAATATGAATATGGGAGCAACTCTCATTCAACATTCTATACCCAATTCATACCACAGAGCACACAGCAGGCATTTAAACTGTCCGTTGGTTAAATAGAGTACTTACATGAGAATAAATGGAGAATGAAATAAAGTGATATCGATCTAGGAAAACACTACAGTTGCCCTGGCCAGGCAACTGTATATAGAACATACAGTTTGCTGTCTATAATCAAGACTGCAAAACTACCAAAAATAGGAAAGAGAAAGTAATAGTAAAAGACTTCAACTACCTGGAGAGCTGCAAGAGACTACAAATACTAAAAGCAGGGCGTCATATAAATAACTGACTTACCTGAAACACAGAGGATAATGGAAGAAATGAGAACTACAAATGCAACTCAGATCAACAAGAACCATTTGGAGATATAAAAATAGACAGGATTTGTGACAAATTAAATTTAACAAAGATATATTTTGTGGCTATCATAAACTCCCATAGACTGTAATTATTTTCTCTTCTGTCACCTATCCCTTTCTACCTTTCTTTATAATTAAATTACATAAGGGTAACTTCTTCTAGACTATTACTCTTGGAGGGGAAACACCATATCTTCCACATTTTGCCTCTCTCACAGCACGTAATACAGTCCCGTTCACCTAGGAATCAGTTAATATTTGTGGATTGACTAAATAAAAAAGAACTGAGGGGGCAGTATAAATGGAAAAGAAGGGGGCACATGCACGCCAACTTGCTGGTGGAATCTGCAGGATTTAGTAATTTTTAAAATATGCTAGTATAATAGAGAAGAAACAATTAAAAACCTAAAATTCTGGTCTAGGAATTAAGAGAGGCTGGTACTTTTTGTAGGAATCAGCTGTCATTTACAGCAACAAGTTTCAGAAGCAAGTAAATGAATGTGGTTCAGACTTGTTGACTGGGGGTGTTTGGTAAAATATCCAAATGGAAAAATCCAGGCCGTGGCTCACTGGATGATTCTAGAGCCCAGGAGAAGATTCTGGACAAGAATCAGATGTGAGAGTCAGCTGCACAAAGGTAGGAACTGAAGACAGTGAAGGAGATGAGACTGCCAGAGAGAGCATGAAAAGAAGCAAGAGAAAGCTTCCAAGAATAATACGACCGCAGCAGAAAAGGACAGGGGAAGAACTGAAGGAGACTGAGGCCAAGCAACACGATAAGAAGGAAGGGAGCTAGTACCGTGAGCATCACAGAGGGAGCCAAAGTGAGAAAGGAATGACTTGAAGGAGTATGTGGTCAACTATGGCTCATGCACCAGGATCAAAGGAAGCTGAGAAAAAGTGAGAAAAAGCCATTGGTCTTGTGGCCAGCACGTTCGGGAGCTTCTTGGAGGCAGGGTAGCCATTGTGAAAAGCTAGTACCTCTAAAAGCCATAAGAAAATGAAGGCAATGACTGTAGACCACTTCAAGTAACTGGCAATGAAGGGAAAGGCCCTAACCACCTATTACTTGTCATCAGAACAAAAGAATAAGTGATCAAACAAACAGGTTCCACCAGGTGTGGATATATGGGACCCAGGAAACAGAACAGATTCAGGTGGACTATCAAGTATCTGACCTAGGAGGGACTTTCAAGACAGCACCCAGGTCAAACCTCTGAGGTTGCCTGGGAAGAATCTCAGAATGTTCCACAGCTAGTTCAAAGTCACCCAGCAAGTTCATGTCAGGATAGAGATTCAAATGAAGGTCTCTGATCTCCCTGCTGGTGACCTTTCCACACATTGCCTTTGCAACATAAACCTTAAGCTTGGCAAATAACAAAAAGAAATGAAACAGTTTATACTTTTCCTTATTCTCCTTCCAGTTACTTCTTCGAGCCTATCTATTATCCCTCATGAAGATACAATGCTCACCCTTCCTAACTGGTCTGTAATAAGCTATTGCTTTCCATGGGAAAGGTGGCAAGTGGATGTTTTCCAAGGTTATTGGACAAGGACTTCAAGTTGACCCTGTCAAACTGACATTCACCTTTGCCATGAATACACAAGACCCCAAGGGGTCAAGTTCACATGTGCAAAGAGGAACCATGTTGATGGAGAAACAGCTTTTCCTCTCGGTTTCATACAGGGAGCATCTACACGGGCAAAGTGGGCTAGAAAAGGGAACTGAGGGATAATCTGGCAAACTCCACAGTGTGAATACCCATCCAGCCACTTGGGCCTCCAGGCAAAGAAACGCATTTTCCCTGATCTTGCCAAGCTCCCTCCGTGCTCCAGGACCTAGGCCTGGGGATTCACGGATCCCAAATGATGGCATTGCCAAGTTGGCATGGACTTATGTGAGGCCTCTGTCCAATAGCACACTGGACTCCATCCTCCCCCCTTTCAGAGTCCTCCGTGGCACGAAGGCTATTTGAGAAGGAACACTTCCTCTGTGCAGCCACTAAGGGACCATTTAATGCATGACATTGGTAATGCAGTGTCTGGTGTCTGCCTAAGGCAGAATCACTGGCAGAGGATCCAGATGCTATGGTGATAGGTGATTGAGCAAAACATGGCCAACTACAGTTCTGCACTTACTCGTTCATGCATTGGCCGCACTTATTGACTGGCTCCAGCCAGTTCTAGTGGGAGAAGCTATTTTTCATCAGTAAGTTGCTTGATGCTTTCCTTGGATTGCCTCTTCTAGGAATCGGAGTCCAGACTATGATTTTCAGTACTTTTTCCATAGAAAAGGAGCCTGGAGTATCAGGCATTGTGGACTCTTCTCTCCATGTCCAAGTCTCTGGGTAGATCTATAACTGACGACTTCAGTCCAGGGGGAAACTTGGAAATTCAAAATCATATATTTAAAATACTTCTTGAGTTTCTTGGGTCCTCCTACACCTGCCCCAGCTGGGAATACGGCAGTTTTATCAGAAATACACCCATTTTTTTAAGCATGACCATATCAAGTCATGCAGGAATAAAGGCTTATGGGGCTGCTAACACTGACCCAGCCACAAGAACAGATTATAACAAAGTAAGCATTTTTGTCTTCCTTTTCATTTTTGCCCACCCCCCAAAAAAGCCCAGAACCATAACAATATTGGAGACAATCTGGGAAATTTGCCTCTTCACAAAGCTGACACAAACCTTGGTGGACCAATAATATATTCAGCAGCTACCGAGTCAGCAATGCAAAATGGTCTCTGGGTTCAAGGCTATGATACATTAGAATATAATTTGGCTGGAGCTTCTCTCTCTATTATGGAGAACAAATGCATTTTTGAATGACTTGAAGAAGAGGTCATGCTATTACTTTATGATGGATAAACTCAAAGAGGGTCAGAGAGGAGACCCAGTTCAGATAAGCCCCCGGAAAGTACATATGCTCTTTCAAATCTAATCCTTTTGTTTTTAGGTCTCTCTCTTCACTTTCAGGGCAGAAAATTTGGCTGCCATCTGGGGATCTGCTTTCAGCTTGTTGGGAGATTTCGAACAACAGCTAAATCTCTTGTCGCCCACTCCAGTTACTCCGTCTGTGGAATGTGGAAAATGCCACCTACCTCAGGCTATCGGTGGCATTTGCTGCTGTTATTGTTGCTGTGGTTGTTAGTTTTTCAAAAGACTGGAGTCTGGCCAATTTTCAAGAGCTTTGAGGTAGCTGGGTGACATGGGTTTTCTTCTTAGCCGTACCATGTGCAAAAGAAGCCTATGCCCTTAAAGCTTTGTCACCTTCTTCGTCCCTCCCCTGGTCTAGTTTATACACAGGTTCCTGTCCACAAAAGAACCAATTTAAGTTCCTTGGTAAGGAGGTCAGGTTCCTAATTCTCACAACCGATCAGGCAGTATATTTAGAGAGAAGGCAAATATGCCTTAGATATTCTTAGCGAAACCCTTCCAACCAAATTGCTTAGCCTTGCATTCTATTTGCAGTCTACCCTTTCCTAATTAAACTGGGTTAACGGACGATTGGGAAAATTGTATAATTACATGAAAAATCAATCTCACTTATTCTGACAGGCTTCGAGTACATTGTTAGATACCAAGCCTAAAAATCAACATTTTTTTCCCTGTGTTCACATATTTTTACACGTGTGCTATAGGTTGAGCGAGCTTCCAAGTCCAGGTCATAGCAATCCACGTTGGCGTTCATTGGTAGAAACCAAGTGGGCTACGAGGGCCAGGTTTAGCCCACTCTATGAACAGTTTCACAGTCCTCAGAGCGAGTCTTGGCTGTACATCCTTCAGCCTCTGCACCAAGTTTCTTTTGCTTGAGAAAGAGTCACAGTCCATCTGCTGTGCAAATACACAAATACAAAACCATCACCCGTTTCATTAGGAATTAGTCCCCACCAGGATACAGCAGCCCTTTCACCTTTCAGATGAGGAATGAATGTTGTAATTGTAGATCAAGCTCCTGAGTGAGACCTTTCCTGGGCAATGAATGGAGTCAACCTTGGCTCCGGCAAGCCACAGGGCTAGTGGTGCCTCAGCAAGTTCTGTACCCAATGCAAAAACAATATAAGCCAATGCTTAGCCTACCCTCTATTACACTCTGTTTTTCCACCCCACTGGGTGAGTTGGGTGGCAAGAAATAAAGACTTGAGTGGAGGTGAGGTCACTAATCACTTCCAAATATCCAGCACATCTGTAACCAGTGCATGTCAACGAATTAGTCTCTCTGTACTTTTTCATAGCCAGTATTTTCACATTCCATTTGTGAATGATAAACATCCTAAAGCATTAGGCTGGTTTCATGGACTGTTGTATTGTTCTTACTATTCTTTTATTAAAAATATTGATCAGATATTACTTTTGTACCTTGGGGGAAGAAAAGAGAATTGAATGCTCTGACATTTTACATGACTTTCTTCCAGGCTTGGTCATGACCAAAGAGATAAAAGAAACGCAAAATGTAAAACTGAGTGATGTGTATGTGTAAAATACCTCTGGAAGGGTCTAAAAACCCCACAAGAGTGATTGTCTCTGGGAAGAGACTTGGGTGCTGGGGAAAGGGGTGCCAATAAAACGTGTACTATCAATGCTGGAGAAGGACGCAGAGGAAGATGAAAGGAAGGCAGGTACTGTGGTTTTTGAAGAGATGCAATTTGATTTTACATGTAAAACAAAGACACTTCTAATTTCAGACATACGCAAAACTCCCCCGCTGCATTTTTTTTTTTTTTTTAAATCAGTCTCCACTGAGATGGCCATTGAGAAAGATAAATTCTAATAATCAGTCTAGAATACAGATTTTTAAATGCCTCATCAACCTCTTTATTTTCTCCCTCTCTGACACAGTCTTTAACAGTCTCGTCTTTCCCTGTTGGACATATCCACAGAAAAGACACTAGGTTCTATCACACTTCTAATGTCGGTTATCCAAATGGGATTTGTTCTTTCTTCACTTAGCTCCTCCTTCCATTAAGTATATATTCTCTTGTATAACTTTCTCAATCCATCTTTCCTAGAGTTTCATTCATGTGATTTACCTATATTTTCTTTTCTCTGTAATAACATTTGTTGAGTACTGATTATATTCTCTCCTTCACCTCCTTTATTGAGTGCATATTAGATACCAGAGACCATCCTAAGCACTTCATGCACAGTATCTTATAATCTTCAGAACAACCTTATTAAGTACTATTATTATCTCCATTTTGCAAATGAGAAAGTCAAATATCAGAAAGATGGAATATGTTGCCCCACCCCTCACAGCAACCCAGACCTGCCCACTGAGAGCCCACATGCTCAGGTTGCAAAAGTGTTATTCTTTCCTCACCCCTTAATCTTTTTATTCAAATTTCATTTCTTTTTCATTCCTGCTCATTATCTAATGCCCTTATATTATTCTCCGTTTCCTTTTTTCCTTACAATTCAATTGTTTACCCTCATCCCTGTGGCACCACCTTTATTTTCATTGCTTGGGTCCAAAATACAATTAGGGGATTATTTTCAGGGCCTCCTTTCCTGCCACTCAGAGTCTAGTAAGGGCACAGCCAGAGTGGCAATGACCATGGGCTATGTAGTTGGAAAGGAGGTGATTTCCTGCTTATTTACAGCGGTGATATTTAGTAAAATGCTCATCTTTGTGTGTACTTGAAAATGGTGCTTGTCCCTATAGATGGGTGACCTGTTATCAAGTATTTTAATAAGGTAGTGAGAAGAGAGGGATTGTATTTGACTACACATTAGAGTCTAGCTGGTTTTGTTAAGTTAATAGAATACTTTGTCCATGAAACGTAACTTTTACACTTGAGAGAGATGCAAATGAAAGTTATTATGAACCAATGCTTCTATTTTTAGCTTCAAAATATCAAACTTTGCAAAAATGTTAAGCATAAAAGAGCTGCTCTTGTTTTATTCACATCCCTATATTTCTGCAGTTTATTACAATTATCATCCTCATCATCATCATCATCACATAATGGAAAAGGGGAAATTGAAGGGAAAATATCAAGACTTCAAAAGTAAAACATATATGTCTTGCCCCCACCATGGTGCCTCATGAACTGTGGATTAAGAAGAAATCAGGTGGTCCTGGAACAAAAGAAAGGCATTTGTAGCTAAAATTCACATTCAAAAGGCTAACCTAAAGGAAGGAAAATTTTTTTACCTAAAGATAAATAGGCATGCGGACACACACACACACACACACACTCAGCATCCCCTGCGTCAGAAGCCTTGCCCAGCACAGCCAATGGTAGAGACTCCACTGTGTGACATCACTGCATCACGGATAAGATGTGGTAATGAATTCATTGCATGGAATCTATGACCAGAAATTCATCCCGCTCCTCCCCCTTGCCCACCCCTTTCGGGACAGCAAGCCAAGTTTGTGTAGCACCACCGTGCTGCTCAGCCTGTGTGCCTAATGCATTCATTAAACAGCAGACTGGAGATGGTTTCCTATGTTTCTCATTATTTAAAAGAACAAGTTAATCTCCCCTTTGGGGGGGGGGGGTGGAAGCAGGGGAACTGAAAACCACATGATCCTCTTAAATAGTTCTTCGCCTGGTCCTCTCTTGTTGACAGGTCTGCTTTCATAATTTTATCGTAGTGGCTTTGGAGCGAATTTTAGAGAGGAAGAGTTCATTGATGGAAGGGTGGAAATGAGGAGAAGGAAGATGACGCTGAGGGAAAGGTAAGGGGTGAGGGAAAGAAATCCAGCCATCTGATATACCGCAAGTCTTTTATCAGATCTGCCTCCTTTCCTCCTCGAGTGCCTATCAGATCACACAAACTGCTCCTGAAGAGCCCTCCATTTACCCTCTCCCCTAATTAAATGTGCACTTCATTAATGTAAATTGGGGGTTTAATGCTCTTGTTGAAATTCTGAAGAAAGTGCTATGGCCTCGAGAAATGCTTAAGCATCATTGCAAATTAGATTAGGGACCAAGAAAGGCAGTAAAATTAGAATGATAATGGCTGATGTGGCTTCCTGACAGGCATGACTATTCAGGGATCAATGGAATGGAGAACAGTTTCCCGAGCCGAAAGTGAAAGGCAGGGACAAACGTCAGCCTACAGATGTGGCTTTTGGAAGCACATTCAATTAGTTTAATTTGGTAAATGGTGGGGATTTAGAGGCTCTCTCGGCCAGTCATACAAGACAAGAATACATTGAAATTTTTTTTTTTTCACTTTTTAACATAAAATAGGATTGGCTTTAGATTTGCATTTCTCGAACAAGAAGACGGAGTGGGGCGGGCTGGGGGAGGGGGGGAGGGTGCAGGGAAAGTTTCCAAAGTGTTTCACCAACTCTGCTTTTGAAAATGGAAATGACTTTTATAAGCCTGGACTAGAACCTTCCAAACAGTGGGAAAGGGGGGAGTAAATGTATGCCTTCTGGTTCTCAGGGAGGCCTTAAATCCTGAACACACCAGGAGGCCAATATGTACCAAAACATGTGGTCAAAAGCTGAGGAGGGGGTGAGGGGGTGTAGGCAGTGAAATACACTCAAACTCATTCATCATTTTTCACAATAAATATGTTCTTCATCTTTAAAAAAATAATGCTATCTGTCAGCTATAGGACCCCTTGTGCTCCCTCCCTTCAAAAAGAATTTAATCATATTTTTAAAGGTATTACGAAAGAGGAATAGTCACAGTCTTGTTCCATAAATATTCCCCCAAGCACATGCACTTGAGGTTCTGTTCTGAGAACATCAGCACGTACCTCAGCAAACACTCAGTGGGTGGATACTCGTTTGGCCTCACTTGGTGAGTGCTAAGTGCCCCTGTTCCTTTTTGTTCCCTTCTGCTAACTGCACCCCACCCCCAAACCACTGGTGTCTTCACTGGAAAATAAATTGGCACTAATCTGGTGACTGGGGACATTTACAGGCAAGACAGCTTCTGTGCACAAAGACCTCCTTCAGGTTTGCAGATTTCGACTACAGGTCCCTCCTTGTGTTCCAAGAATGCTGTCAAGCTCGAGTTGGACCTCCTCCCTGAAGGCGTCTGCATCTTTCGAGAGCGAAGAGGAAGGAGATGATGTGTCAGAAGCTACAGTAAATATTTCCAAATCCCCCAGTGACTCTCAAAGTCTGTTCAACCTCATGAACCAGCACAGTGATTCATCTCCCATATCCATACGTTCCTTGTTCCTTTTACAGATACACCAAATGTTTGCTAATAAGGTCACCTCTCCCTCTTGTTAAATTAATATTGCAAGACAGCAATAAGCATGGTAATAGACAAACCCACACAGAAAGGGGAGGGTCACGTGCCCAAAAGGAGAGAGTGATCTCCACATGTAGTGAAAATAAATAAATAGTTTGTATTGTTAAGAATTTGGTAGCTAAGGGTTCTCATTTCATCATGAGGATGGTAGCAGATCATTGGTGTTTCAAGCAAATACACAATTTATGGGCTCTATAAGGTCCTATTTCATAAAGACTAGTCATCTCCTACAAAACATCCAGGGGAGAAGTGGGGAAAAATGCCAGGTAAATTATCCCAATGCAGTTAATACTAATACTAACAGTAATACTGATACTAATACTATCTAACATTTGTATAGTACTTTGCTGTTTTCTAAAAACACAGACAAATCCAATAACTTATTTTATCTATAGCAGAATCTTCTGAGGTAGAAAAGAAATGAATCGTTCTTCTTGTTTTGTAAATGAGGAAAATAAGATTCAAAGGTGTTCAGAGTTATTATACAAAGATACAGAGTCAGTAAATTGCAAAGGAGGAATTTTTTTAGTCTTCTTTTTCTAATAACTTCAATGTTATTAGAAGTTATTAGAAGTTATTGCACCAATTTTGTTGGTGCAAAATTGATAGATAATTATTGAGGAAAAAATTTCTAATAGCACAGAAATGTACAAAGAAGAAAGTAAAATGCATACCAATAATTACCAGAAATATTTTGCAAACATCCTTTCATATGTCTTTCTTTGCCTAGATTGATAATATTAATGATAATAATAAGAGCTAACACATATTAACTTCTTAAACGTCAGGTACTATCCTTGGTATCTTGGATATTTGTATTTGTATTTACTCCTTTAACTCTGTGAGGTACATGTAACTTACAAATGAAAAACAAGTGAGGCTTGGAGAGGGAAAGTGATTTGACGAAATTCACGCAACTATGAGTATTACTCCTAAAAGGATGATCATACAAATCATATAAGTAGGTAACCTGCGTTTTCACACAATAATACATCACAGACACCTTTCTGAGTGTCTTCCTCATCGTGTTTCATGGCAACATGCATTGCACTCCATGGCAGTACCATAATTAAGTTAATAAATCCCTGTCGATGGAATTCAGGTTGCTTTAAGTTTTTTCTTTTGTAAACACTGCTGTGGTGAAATTCTTAGACAAACGATTTAAAGCAAAACTTAGATTTTCTGATTCCTGGTTGTACAGGCTTGCCTTCACTCCACTCCCTCTCATGTAGTCTTCATAACAGGTAGCATATAAACTCAATAGCTGTTGGCTGGAGGTTTTCAGATTTTCCACAGACAAGGTAGCAAAGTATGTTCCCAATTTGTGATCATTGCTTCATATAAACCCATATCTAGGATTGTTCTGCCTCTTTAGGCACTCAGAGAATTGCCTGTAAATACAGTCCAGGCCCCTGAACAATAATGATATGACAATGCAATGAGATGAAACAGAACTATCATTTACTTTCTTCCTGTCATTCTACAAACATGTGCCTGGCTACCAAGGAAACATGCCCAATAAGATAAAATCTATGCACTCAAGAATGGCAGACAAAAAAACTAATGAGGCAGTTACAAAAGAGTGTAGTAAGTGCTATGATAGAAATATTCACATGATTCTTACATGGCAACCAACCAGTGTACTCAGCCCAGACTGGTGAACTCACGGAAGACCTCCCAGCAGAGGAGGTATCTGGGGAATCCTGAAAGATAAGCTGCAGTTACCCAGGAAAGAGAGAATGGATGGACATTGTAGGTGGAAGTTCTTGCTAGAAAGCCTTGTCCATAAAGCGGTCTCCTCCAGACCCTCTGACCTCCCCCACCACTCCGACCCCTTCAGGCCAAAGGGTGGGTGATAACAGTTTTCCACCTGCTAACCTCAAGATACTGAACTACCCTTTTTTTCATTTGTCAAAAACTCTACCCAGCCCTTTGTAAGTAGCCCATTATTAAACTCTCTTCCAATTACCCAGTTAGTGTGAGATCTGCTTCCTGTCAGGACCCTGACTGATTCAATGCATATATACATAAAAGATTGGACACATATCTACAGATTTCACAGCCCACCGCCTGCCCCCCTCCCCCCACACACATACCCTCATCCCAAAGCACATCTGAAGAGGTGAGAATGAAAATCCTAGCTCTAGAGGAAATGCATAGCTCTGAGGATTGGCCCTATTCCCTTGCTGGCACAAAGATCTCAACAGGACATTTCTCTTCTGGCGCCAGTTAGAAATGTTCAATACCATTTCATTTTAATTTGCAATAAACATGCCTAATTTTATTTTTAATTTCCTAAATAGATTGATTTGGCAAAGCTACTTTGCCAGCTCAAAGGTTAATTTCCTGATTGAAAATGCTAATATGGAATTCATTTTCTCAAACACTGATTCTCCAATTGTGTGAAGTAACTCTTGTTTAGATAAGAATCAGAGAACTGTAGAGATGGGAGGTTCTGTAGACAGGAATCCAAAGAGCTCAACAAAGTTAAAGGTCTTGCCCAATGAGACACAGCTCATTAATAACATCCTTCCCCTCACAGAACCTGGATTGCCTGATTGAGGCAACTATTGTTTGCACCGCAAAAATATTGCCTCCTAAGAATGATTCCTGGTATTTTGTAAAACTCTTCCTCCATTGACATTCAAACTACTTTGAGATACTGTCTCAATTTTACTTACCATGTCCTGGAAAGAGGTTTAAAAAAGAAAGAAAGAGAGAAAGGAAGGAAAAAAGAAAGAAAGAGAGAGAGAGGGAGCGAGGGAGGGAGGGAGGGAGGGAGGGAGGGAGGGAGGGAGGGAGGGAGGGAGGAAGGAAGAAAGAAAGGAAAGAGTAGCGCAAGAAACTTGTGTAACAATGGCTTCCATGTCCAGACGTTGAACAACAGGGAGAAGGGAGTGGGAAGCAGAATTACTTTTTACGAATTAATTTGTAATCTGTGACATTTATAGCATTAGAATTTATTCAGTATTTGAAAAATAAATCACTTTATTTAAAAGATGAGAAAAGGTCATTTGAAATCTGTTTCGCAAAGAGATATTGCCCACCTACTGTGAGTTATGAAACATCCTAGGCACTGCAAAGGATGTAAGGTAACAAGGCACAGTTCCAGACTTCAGAGGGTCTGCTGTCTTTAGGAAGAGACAAAAATGTGCAGAAATAATGATAATCAGTAAGGAATGTGTGAAGTCACAGAACAGGAAGGAGAGTCATTTCAATTCAGTATATCTGAGTTGCATATTAGCAGATGGTTAGAATTTGGGAAGGATGCACCCACTGGGGTAACTGTCAGCAAAAGCCTGAAAGGGGAAGTTAAGGAGGACATGAAATCTATCTTCCAGTGAAATACTGCCTCCCCCTGCATAGGATATTTGGAAGAATAATACATTTGACTTATGTACCCTTATTTTCTGTCTATATGCAGAAAAAAGTAAATACACTTCAAATGTCCATATCTATCTATAACCTGGAAATGTATTAGCATAAAATGCTATGACTATCATTAGTATTTTTTATGTTGTTTTGTTTTTGTTTTGTTTTGGGGCATCTACTGTTATTCACCTGGAATCTCCACACCTTGAGCGTGATTATGTCTTGAGTACTGCTGTAAACTGAGTAGGAGAGAGGCAACTCTAACAATGGGCAACTCAGAAGTTTGCCTACTTACTGCACTCTCTACCGTTTATCCAGGGAATAGTCTGATAGGAGGGGCTATTAGATATTTGAAGGTGTGCTTTTAAAAAGAAGAAAAATCATATCTTGGCTATTGTAAATAATGAACATAGGGATGTGTATATCTTTTTGAGTTAGTGTTTTCATATTCTTTGGATTAATACCCAGAAGTGGAATTGATGGATCAGATGATAGTTCCATTCTTAATTTTTTGAGGAACCTCCATAATGTTGTCATAATGACTACAATAATTTACATTCCCACCAACAGTGTAAGAAGGTTCTATTTTCTCCACATCCTCTCCAATACTTATCTCTTGTCTTTTGATGACAGCCATTCTAACAGGTGTGAGGTGATATCTCATTGTGGTTTTGATTTGCATTTTTAATGAATGAATAGATAAAGAAGAAGTGATATATATCACGTAGGTCAGACAATTAGAAACGATGCTGCTAGCTTTTTCTGGTATCAGAGGGATTATTCATTACGAATTTTACCACCTGGACAGTTAACCAAGTTTACTATTTGGAAGTGCTCAAAAGTCTATGTGAAAAAGTTAGGCGAACTGAACTTTTTGCCAACAATTCATGGCTCTTGCATCACGGCAATGCACCAGCTCACAGGGAACTATTTGTGAGGGAGTTTTTAGCCAGTCAACAAATCACTGTATTGGAACACTCTCCCTACTCACCTGATTTGGCCCCCAATGACTTCTTTCTTTACCCAAAGATAAAGGAAATATTGAAAGGAAGACCCTTTGATGACATTCAGGACATCAAGGGTAATACGATGACAGCTTTGATGGCCGTTCCAGAAAAAGAGTTCCAAATTTGCCTTCAAGGGTGGACTAGGCGCTGGCGTCGGTGCATAGCTTCCCAAGTGGAGTACTTCAAAGGTGACCGTAGTGATATTCAGCAATGAGGTATGTAGCACTTTTTCTAGGATGAGTTCATGAATTTAATTGTCAGACCTCATGGTGTGTGTGTGTGTGTGTGTGTGTGTGTGTGTAAAATGTCTGAGTACAGCCATAAAAAAAAAAAAAAGATTAAATCTTGCCATTTGTGACAACATGAATGGACTTTGGGGGCATTATGATGAAGAAAGACAAATATTATATGATTTCACTTATATGTGGAATGTTTTAAAAAAGAACAAACAGAACAAAACAAAAACAAATTCATAGAGACAGACAACAGATTGGTAGTTACCAGAAGGGAAGGGAGGTGGGGTGCAGGGCAAAATAGGAAAAGAGGGCCAATTGTTTGGTGATGGATGGAAACTAGACTTTTGGTGATGAGCACAATGTAGTATATATAGATATGTCAAATAATGTTGCACACCTGAAACTTATATAGTGTTATAACCAATGTTACCTCAATTTAAAAAAACAGATGCTATAGGCCAGCCCGGTGGCTCAGGCGGTTGGAGCTCCGTGCTCCTAGTGCTGAAGGCTGCCGGTTCGATTCCCACATGGGCCAGTGGGCTCTCAAACACAAGGTTGCCAGTTCAACTCCTCAACTCCCACAAGGGATGGTGGACAGCGCCCCCTGCAACTAAGATTGAGCATGGCACCTTGAGCTTGCTGCCGCTGAGCTCCCGAATGGCTCAATTGGTTGGAGCGCATCCTCTCAACCACAAGGTTGCTGGTTCGACTCCCCCAAGGGATGGTGGGCTGTGCCCCCTGCAAACTAACAACGGCAACTGGACCTGGAGCTAAGCTGCACCCTCCACAACTAAGATTGAAAGGATAACAACTTGACTTGGAAAAAAGTCCTGGAAGTACACATTGCTCCCCAATAAAGTCCTGTTCCCCTTCCCCAATAAAATATTTAATTAAAAAAAAAGAGATGTTATAAAGCATCAGAGGTCTAGGGCAGAGGTAGTTGCTAAAGATAGCAAACAGCATGCAGCACAGCTGGAAAAGGACATTCATTCTTGAGTTTCCTGTATATAATGTATAAGTAATTTCATCTTTTACCCCTCACTAACCCCCTCACGAAATGCATGCTCCTCTCCTCTTGGCCAGCTTTCACACCCATGCCCTCTGCATCTCTTGCCTTTTTGAGGAGCTCCCCCATGTCCCAGCTGGGCCTGAATGATTAGGTGTGGCCCTATAGCTCACTCTCACTTATTCAGCTGTTAAAGCAGCTTAAACCCTCATAAGAACATTAACATTTGGGTGCCAATAACAGATTGACCTTTATTCATAAAGTGCAAATAGTTGGAAGTCGAACAGATTGGTTGCCAGCGATTGCCTTTTATGTGCAGTTTAAGGCTTTGATTTCACTCCCCTTTCTTCTTTTAATCTGACATCGCTGGCTTGAATACGGTTTGCACTCTAAGTAAACAGGGCCAGGGGAGGCCTCTGCTTTTGTAGCACAGTTTGCTTGCGAGGAGAGAAGGATACTGAAGGGCGACTTTAAAAGATTTGCCTTTGGAATTAAATAATCTAAGAATGGATTGGAGCCTCCAAAATTGAATGGAGCTGTTGCAAGAGCTCAGAACTGAACTCGCACAAGAGTCTTTTGCATACGGGACTATTTATCCAAAACTGGCCATCTAGAGGCAGAATGAGAATGTAAGGATTTATATGAACTCTCTTGAAAGATCACTCACTCCAGGCCTATACAAAAGGGAAACTCAGAACCCCACTGAGCCTACGGATTTGAAATGGTACCACACTGCACTGCTTTGTTACCCCTTCTAGCCAGCAACGAGCATTTTGATGCTTAAGAGTATGAACGGTGGCTGAATCCTTTTAAACAAGTTGTGTTTCTTTAAAGCATTCCAAGGAAATATCTCTTAAGCATAGGCTTTTTAAGATACTCTCCAACACAGCATTCAGTTCTGAATTTTTTTTTTCTGATTTATCTTGACAATACTTCACTTTCAACAGCACAGCCTACGCTTTACAGCAAATGGAGAGTCTTTACAGCATTTTTATAGATACCATGTGTAAATGCAAAGCTTTCCAACAATCAATTGTGCCCATTTAGAAATAATAAAGTCCTTTGTGAGTCAACAGAATGAACACAGGAAATGGAAGGTACGAGACGCTGTCATGAGTAAAGCTTGGCTGTAAGTATAAGGCAATTTTATGTGAAGGTTGGTTCTGCTAGAGCTTTTGCATTACCTTGCAAACATCTTAAATGTATTTTAGGAGCAAAGAAGCATTTGTTTGATCTAGACAATTTTGCATTGTATTGTGTATTAACAACTTTGGCTTTAGAAATAGGGATATCTAGGTTTGTGTCCCAGCCCTTATTAGAAGCTAATTAGTTGTGAGACTTAGAGAACTTGTTTCAAAGCTTCATTTCCTCCTCTGAAATTTATAAGCAACTATAGCACCAGTATCCGAGGGACGAGTGTCCCATTGAAGCTCTTAACAAAGCTCCTCGGCCCTCAGTAAGTACTCGGTGAAATTTATAGTTATTTTACCAATTTTTAACTTTAGATAGTGTTGCTGTCATACATAGGTCTGTATGTAGAGTGGGACGAGAAGAAGTAGAAAGTGCTTAGTAATGAATCCATCCCACAGGTAACCGCAATAAATAGAAACTGCTATTATTATTGTTAGTTTATCCTTCCCTGTGCACGGACTGTTTCACAATCTCAAACTACATATCGATGTCATATGGCAAAAAATAGATCTTCTATTTTGTTTTGCACACACTGATGCTCGGAGCATAATAGTAGATGCAGCGTGAATACTTAATAAATGACTTATTGGTTAACTCTTTCTCCTCCTTTATGGAAAGCCACCTGCTCCAAAGAGAAAAATATTGGCATTATCTTTCACTCCTTTTCCTTCAGTT
This sequence comes from Rhinolophus sinicus, assembly GCF_057876585.1. Classification (NCBI taxonomy): domain Eukaryota; kingdom Metazoa; phylum Chordata; class Mammalia; order Chiroptera; family Rhinolophidae; genus Rhinolophus; species Rhinolophus sinicus. Next base: position 166,421,003 of record NC_142501.1, read on the forward strand.
CCTTCTTTTAATCTATTACTGAGTCCAATCACTTCCTGCTTGAGAAAATGACCTCTCCTATTCTCTGTTCATACTGTCACCAGGCCAGTCCAGGAGTGCCACAGCCTTCTAATGGAGAACATGCTCACTCTGTGTCCTTACCTCCATCCCCACCTGCTTCCAAGCATTCTGCAGACCGATGCTGGGCAAATATTCCCCAGACTTCTTTTACGTCTTTACGCAGCAATTCATTCTGTGGCCTCCCTCTTCTTCCAGAATTTCCCTAATAGTGATGCAGAAAGTTGTGTGGCTAGAAAGAGTTTAAGAAAGAAATAAGAATATTACCTATAGTTCTTTGATTCAGAAGGTTTTCCTGAACTCAGAATATCATAAGAGCAAAGCCTTAGCACATTTGCTAACTGGTTAGCCATCTTGTTAGCACGTACCTGGTTCCAGCCCATGAGAGGGACAGTTTTACAAGTTTTGAGTTATAGACAATTCAAATAATAATCTGATTGGAAATGGGCAAAAGACAAACTACATTTTTCCAAAAAAGATATACAAATGGGTAACAGGTACATAAGAAGGTGTTCAACATCTCCAATAATCAGGGAAATGCAAATCAAAACCACAATAAGATATCCCCTCATACCTGTTAGAATGGCTAGTATCAAAAAAGACAAAAAAAAAAAAAACAAGTGTTGGCGAGGGCGTGGAGAAAAGAGAACCCTTGAATGCTGTTGGTAGGAATATAAATTAGTGCAGTCACTATGAAAACAGTATGGAGGTTCCCCAAAAAATTAAAAATACAACTACCATCATTGATGATCCAGCAATTCTACTTCTAGGTATTTATCAAAGGAAATGAAAACTAACTCAAAAAGATATCTGCACCCTCATGTTTGTTGTAGATTTACAACAGCCAAGACATGGAGACAACCTACATGTCCATCAATGGATGAATGGATAAAGAAGTTGTGAACTATGTGTATGTATACACATACACAATTGAATATTACTCAGCCATTTGTAACAACATAGTTGCCCCTGTTGGGCATTATACTAAGTGAAAGAAGTTAGGCAGAAAACGACAAATACTATATGATCTCACTTACATGTGGAATCTAGAATGCCAACTCAGAAATATGGAGTAGATTGGTAGTTGCCAGGGGTTGGAGGAATGAGGGAAATGAACAAATGTTGGTCAAAAGGTACAAACTTCCAGTTATAAAATGAGTAACTTCTGGGATCTATTGTACAGCATGGTGACTATAGTTGACAGTATTAAATTGTATAATTGAAACGTACTAAGAGAGTAAATCTTAAAAGTTCTCACCACACACAAAAAAGATAATTATGTGTGGTAATGGATGTGTTAACTAGTCTTATTGTGGTAATCTTTTAGATAGATAGGTAGATAGATAGATAGATAGATAGATAGATAGATAGATAGATAGATATGTAGGTAGATATAGATAGATATAGATATAGATAGATAGATAATATTTTATATATGTAATTTATATATATATATATTATACATATAAAATCATCATGTTGTATACCTTAAATTTACACAATGTTATAGTTCAATTCTAACTCAATAAAACTAGGAGAAGACAAAAAGAGGCTGTGGTTGGGTCAGAGCTACAACTAGTGAGCAAAGGAAAAAACCCTCAGCTACTGTCAATGCTTTTCTCCAAAATTTCAGTGGACTACGAGTGTCTAACTAGAATCACAATAGCTTTAGAACTTTCTTGTGGAATCCTGAAACAAAGAGCAGAAAAGATGGGGGAGTTAAAAATTACACAAAAGCATACAAACATAAAAATAGTAGCACAGAAGGCAAAAAGAAAAAAAAATAATGAAGAGATTAAGATGGTAAATTGTATATTACCAAAACAAGTCCCTACTTTTCCAAATCCCCAGAGTTACTCTAAAGACAGGACAAAAGCTGGGGGCAATGAAAAACTTCTTTCAGGTCTCATGCCCACCCATCCCCAGATCCAATACTCACCCCAATTCAGGGCACAGTGTTTATCCTCCGTGGAAACACATTTCTATGTAATTGTTTTTCTCACAGCTCTTCCTTTCATAATCAGACACTGCAATGCCAACTAGCTCTCAAGTCAAGTCATTTTAATGAGGGAAAGATTTCAAAAAGATTATGGATGGGATTTTAAATGTCTACTGAAATACACACAGAAAAGTCTTCATTGTAAAAAAGGAAATGCTTTAAAAAGTATCTTTAAATAAATCCTCAATAACAGAGACTTGGCAGGCCCGGGGCTGTTACTCGGCCATCCCTGGGAGAGTGGGCGTTTTATGGATTCCAATCTAAGCGTTCGTGCTGACAGGAGTCCCTAATCTATAGTATTGTTCAGCACTCGTGAGAGTCTCATTAATTAGTAGCTGATGAGGTACAAAAGGAGTAAATTTTGCTTCAATTTAATGATGACCTTCATTTTAATTCCATTTCCTTTGTGAAAACCTGGAAATTATATGACTATTCCCAAACACTAGTTTTTAAAAGCTCCTCTAGTCAGGCAAATTGCTTTAATTTCCTGCCCCTTTACTGAATGCAGAGCTACAGTGAACCTAATGTACTTCTGGAAAAAGAACTGACGAAGAAAATTTAGGTTTTTGGACTGTTAGGGAAGTTTTGGCAGAGCATATACAGGAAAAAAATGAAAGGTTTTGGTTTGTATTTATGACAAAGAACAAATCACATAAAATGTCTGAGGATAGCAAAATAAATTGTTAGAATCATCAAAACAAAAAGCACTTAATGCACATCGGAGACCTTAAATAACCTAGAGATCAATGCCTAGTACAGAATATATTTTTAATAAATGTTTGTTGAATGAATGAATGAATGAATGAATGAATTCTATTGATGTTACCTTACTCTCAGTACTCTCAGAAAATACTGGTATTTTCAGCCATAATTTTCCTAAATTCAGTTAAGCGGTGGATTCAATATACTGATACTAACAAATGTTGAACAATTAGTGTGAAAGCAGCCCTTGGCTGCTCAGCAGGGAATAAGGTCTCAGTTGCATTCAGGGAATAAGCCAGAAGGTACAAGGACATTTGAACAGGCAGCTAGCTGCGTGACCACCACTGTGACTTCTCAGATTGCAGATCTCAGCATCCAGGATTCTCACTTTAGGCCAGCACGGGGGCCGACTCACTAAAGCGGCTTGGAGGAAATGCAGGCGGGGGGACATTACCATCAGCTCTTTGGACACAGCCACTTTAACAAAGTAAAAACAGTAGTGGCATTTTCTTTTCTTTCTTTCATTTTTTTAATACCAAGTAGTCTGTGCAAAAGACATCTTTCAACCTCACATCATCCCTGACCCCAACTTCCAGGATGGAGTGAGGCTTAGAGATGCACTGAGGATATCAGCATCACACGTTCCTTGGAAGTTTTTCAAAACCAAAAGTTAAATTATTTGAAAGCTGAGTCAAAGTGTCCTATTTCCTAGAATGACCCCTTCGTTGCCTTTGTCCACATACCCACACAACACACACAAACACACGCGCGCGCGCGCATCTCTTACAGACTACTCTTTGGATAAATGAATGAATGAACGAGGGAATGGTTGCTATAACAAATTACAACTGCTCATGGAGTTTATATCACTGGCCGCATTTAGTGTTTACCCAAACCAAATATTTCTAGAGTCATATGGTGAGTGCAGGTAGAAGTGATCTGGGCAGAACAAGATATGACTCTTAAAGCTGTCCTGAACAACTTAGATCTAAAACTCAGAAGCACCAGTCTTACCAGCTCTCCAGTTGAAGGAATCAAAGGTGCTCACAACCCAGATGAATTAGACTCTCAGGCCAACTTGGGACTGTGTTGTCCCCTGTCCAATGTAGAAGGGAGGAACAGATAGGGTGCCACGGTGCTATTCCAATCTGCTCTAGGAACTGGAAGCCACAACCCTACTTTCCTCTCATCTCCGAGAACATTCCCCATCTCTCTTAGTAATGGATCCAGAACCATTCCAAGAGGTCTTAGGGCAGATTAGTCTTCTGCCTAGTTACCTTCAATTCTGGAAACTTCAAATGGTTATACTTACATCCCTGTTTTCCCTCTCAAAACCAGCTTCACACACACACACACACACACACACACACACACACACACACAGAGGGCCTCGTGGTATGACTGAAAATTATCTTTTCCTGGCTCAGTTCAAAAGTTAGAGACACATTTGTATTACAAGTAAACATCAACAGAAAAACAAACAATTTGACTAAAAAATAGACACGGGAACTCAACAGACATTTTTCCAAAGACTTACAGTTGGCCAATATGTATATGAAAAGGTGCTCAATATCACTAATCATCAAAGAAATACAAATCAAAACCACACTGAGAAATCACCTCACACCTGTCAGAATGGTTGCTATCAAAAAGATAAGATTTTCTGGTCAAGATGGCAGAATAGGTAAATGCTGTACTTGCCTCCTCTCATGACCACATCAAAATTTCAAGTAAACTACAGAACCATCACTGAGAATTGTCTAAAGTCTAACTGAACTGAAGCCCAACAACTAAGGACATACAGAAGAAGCCACATCGAGACTGATAAGAGGGGAGGAAATGCTGAATGACCTGGCTCCACACCCACGTGTGACCATGAAAAATTGGGAGACATATCTCGGCTGCAGAGGGCTTCCCAGAGGAGCAAGGCATCCCAGCCGAATGCCAGGCTCCCCAGCATAGCGTTCCAGTGCTGGGGAGAGAAGTCCCTATAATTTCTGGCTGTGAAAACCAGTGGAGATTGTGGCTGGGTGAGATGGAGGGTGGCTCTCCATCTTGAAGGGTCTGCACATGGACTTACTGACAGATTCAGTTGCTCAGAGCTGTAGCACTGGGGCAGCAGAGCAAAAGGTGCCCAGGATATTCAGGGATGAATTGAGTTGTCTGGCTTTAGGACGAGGGCTGGAGGGGCAGCTTTCTCCTGGAGAGAGGAGCTGGTGGAAGCCATTGTATTTTTTTGTTGAGCCCTCCTCTGTCCCAGCATGCAGATGCAGGCAGCTGCCATATCTCAGTCTCCATCAACCTGGCTAACACTGTTCTTTGGCCCTGATTTCCTGAGACTGCCCCACCCAAATTCTGGGCCCACCCAAACTGCTTCCAGTAATTTTTCCATATAAACGGCTTGTCTTGGCTCATGCTGAAGACTATCCTAATATCTCTCAAAGTTTCACAAAACCCAAACAAGCAGCACCTGGCTTCAGCACATCCCATACCTCTGGCTGAGCAGTCATAAGCCCAGCACTAGTGACAGCAGGCATCAATTCACTGCTTGGCCTCTCGAAGCACCTCCCAGAGTCAGCAGCGGTCATCTGTGGATTGCTTTGTGGCTCATGCCAGTGGCCCTGGTCAGGGCACTGGCTGCAGCTGAACTTGACCTGCAGTAGTTGCCCTCTCAGGAAGCCTCTGGCTGGCACACCTAGTGGCCAGCCTCAGACCCAGCCCAAGCATCACCCAAAGGGTGCACTGGGCAAGCACCAGAGCCCTGCTAACATGAATCCTGTTCCATAGAATCAGCCCCTGCTCCATAGCTCCTCCGCTGTAGTCACCACCAATCTTCAAAACCAATCAGCCTGAGGACCAATCCTTTCCATTGAGGTGAAAATAGCAACTAAGGCTCAACTCTAATAGGAGGGCACACACAGCCCACACAAGGAATACCCAGTTCAGATGATCAGGAAGACTGTGCCACTAAGCCCTACAGCACACCTATTACAGAAGGCCACTCTATTAAGACCAGGAGGCATAGCAGCCCTCCCTAATACCGTGTTTCCCCGAAAATAAGACCTAGCCAGACAATCAGCTCTAATGCGTCTTTTGGAGCAAAAATTAATAAAAGACCCAGTCTTATTTTGCTATAATATAAGACTGGGTAATAATATAATATAATATAATATAATATAATATAATATAATATAATATAATATAATATATTAATGTTTGCTCCAAAATATGCATTAGAGCTGATATATATATAAAGCTGGCCACTAGGTGTGCCAAATATATATATATATGGCTATTTAAGGGGCCTCTGGGAGGACATCAAGCGTATAAACATTCACATCATAGAGGTATCAGAAGAAGAGAGTGAGAACAAAGAATCGAAAATCTATTTGAAAAAATAATAACAGAAAACTTCCATAACCTGGTGAAGGAAATAGACATACAAGCCCAGTAAGAGCAGAGAGTCCCAAACAAGTTGAACCCAAAGAGGCCCACACCAAGACACATCATAATTAAAATGCCAAAGAATAAAGACAAAGAGAGACTCTTAAAAGTAGCAAGAGAAAAGCAGTTACTTACCTACAAGGAAGCTCCCATAAGACTTTCAGCTGTTTTCTCAACAGAAACTTTGCAGACCAGAAGGGATTGGCAGGAAATATTCAGAATGATGAAAAGCAAGGTCCTATAACCAAGACTACTCTACCCACAAAGCTATCATTTAGAACAGGGGTGTCCAAACTTATTTCAACGTTTTTCACCAAGGGCCATATGCGGTAAAATACACAAAGAGCTAGGCCACTCACTCGAGATGAAGTACATATTGCCTCACCGGGTTTATTTAAGTAAACTAAATATATTTTTGGAATTTGCTGCGGGCCAATTAAAAATGGATTGCTGGCCGCAGTTAGCCCGCAGGCCGCAGTTTGGACAACCCTGATTTAGAATCAAAGGACAGATAAAGAGCTTCCCAGACAAGAAAAAGTTCATCACCACCAAACCAGAATTACAAGGGCTCTTAGAGGGATTTCTTTAAGAAGAACAAACAAACAAAAAACAACTGATAAAAAATATGAATAATAAAATGGCAATAACTACATATCTGTCAACAATTACTTTCAATGTAAATAAATTAAATGCTCCAATCAAAAGATAGGGTGGCTGAATGAATAAGAAAACAAGACCCATAATACGCTGCCTACAAGAGACTCACTTCAGATGAAAAGACACACATACACTGAAAGTAAAGGAATGGAAAAAAAGATAATTCATGAAAATGGAAAAAAAAAAATCTGGAGTAGCAATATTATACCAGACAAAATAGACATTAAAACAAAGCCTATAACAAGAGACAAACAAGAACCTACTAATTCCATTTCTGGGTATTTATCTGAAGAAACCCTAAATGCTACTTCAAGGGGATGTGTGCATCCATATGTTTATTGCAGCATTGTTTACAATTGCCAAGATGTGGAGGCAGCTTGGGTGTCTGTCAGTGGATGAATGGATAAAGAGGAGGTGGTACATATATATGGAATGGAATATTGCTCGGCCGTGGAAGGGAATGGCTTCTTGCCATCTGTGGTGGCATGGATGGACCTGGAGGGTATTGTGCTGAGTGAAGTATGTTAGAGAAAAACAGATACAATGTGACTTCACTTATATGTGGAATCTAAAGAACAAAATAAACAATGGAACGAAACAGAAACAAACTCATAGATACAGAGAACAATTTGATGGTTGCCAGATGGGAGGGGTGGATGAAGGTGGGTGAAAAAAAGGACAGCATTAAGAAGTACAAATTGGTTGTTACAAAGTAAAGCATAGGCAATATGGTCAATAATACAGTAATAACTATGTATAGTGCCAGATGGGTACTAGACTAGTCAGGGGTTTCACTTCTTAAATTATATAAATGTTTAACTACTATGCTGTATATTTGAAATTAATATAAAATAATATTGAATGTCAACTGTAACTGAAAAATGAAAAAGGTGGGGGGTGGAGGTGAAGGGGAATAAGAGGTTCAAATTTCTGGGCATAAAACAAATAAGTCATGGAGATGTAAGTTACATACAGCATAGGGAATACAAGTCAATAATATTGTGATAGCATGGTACAGTGTCAGACGGTTGCTGGCTTATCATGGTGATCATTTATTTAGGTATATAAATGTTGAATAACTATTGTGTACCCCTAAAACTAATATAATATTATACATTAGCTGTATTTTAATAAAAATCTTAAAAATAAACAAGTAAATAAATAAATGAAATTCTCCTTTAAAAAACCAAAAAAAAATCTCCTTTAAAAAACCAATATCACCCCAATAAATTAAAAAAAATGACTAAAAATAAAAGGTAAGAAATAACAAGTGTTGGCAAGGATGTGGAGTAAATGGGACCCTTGTGCACTGTTGATGAGAATTTAAATTGGTAAAGCCACTGTGGAAAACAGGATGGAATTTCCTCAAAAAATTAAAAGTAGAACTACCATATGATCCAGCAATTCCACTTCTGGGTATTTATCTGAAGAAAATGAAAACACTAATTCGAAAAGATATATGCACCCCTATGTTCATTATAGCATTCTTTACAATAACCAAGGCATAGAAACAACCTATATATCCATTGAAAGATTATGGATAAAGAAGATGGGATACATATTTACAGTGAAATATTGCTCAGAGATGACAAAGAAGGAAATCTTGCCATTTGTGACAACATGGATGGAATTTGAGGGCATTATGTTAATTAAGTAAAATAAGTCAAACAGAGAAAGACAAATATTGTATGATCTCTCACTTACATATGGAATCTAAAAAAAAAAAGAAAAGAAACAAGATACAAAGAACAGATTGTTGGTTCCAGAGGTGAAAGATTTGCGGGCAGGAGAGGTGAAAAGGATAAAGGTACTCAAAAGGTACAAACTTCCACTTATAAAACATGTAAGTTCTGGGAGCGTAATGCACAGCACAGTGACTATAGTTAATAATACTCTATTATATATTTGAAACTTGCTAAGAGAGACCTTAGAAGTTCTTACCACAAGGAAAAGAAATTGTAACTGTGTGTGGTGATGGATGTTAACTAGACTTATGTGGAGATAATTTCACAATATATGCAAATATTGAATCATTATGCTGTATGTGAAATTCATATAATGTTAATTAATTATGTGAAATTAACATAATATCATACGCCAGCAATATCTCAAATTTTTTAAAAAGCAAAACAAGTCAACACTGTTGGGAAGAGTGAAAGAAATCTATCAACCACTCACACTCAAGTACAAATTACTAAAATCCAATTGCTTTCCTCCTTTATGTCAATCTGAAACTTCAGGGGGGAGTTTCTCATGGATAAGTTCTGAGTAGCTAGTCTCAGTAAGCACAAACTGAGTTCAGAAACTATCTTTGCAGTATATTATCTGTACACAATAAATTTAACAGATATTCTATTTGTTAGAACTATGGGAAACTGGGAATAACAACATCAAAACATATAATGCTTTTATAGCTTCTTCTCTTGCATTTTTTCATTTAATCTTTACACAACTCTGAGGTAGTATTATCACCACCCTCATTCTACAGGTGAGAAAAAGAAATTAAACATGGCTGAGGAGAAGGAGATCTGGACTTTGAAACCCAGACAGAAAAATTCCAAAACCAGATGTCTTTCACAATGCCAAGGTATCTGCGGGAAAGATAATCCTGAGGTATCTTTGGGAAAGGCACCCCTGTTGTTATGTTCTAAGGCATTTGCTACCATCACATGACAAAATTTAAGAAGTAGTGAAGGTACTGGCCATAGCAGAAGTCCAAATCCCAATGAGAAAAATAAGGGTGATTTCAAACGTAAGCAAGTCCTTTCACCTTCCTCTGTCTACTTTTCATTAAGTCTTCCAGAGTAAGAGCAGTATAGCTTTATGCCTCTTCCTTCAGTTGGACCATCTTAACAGGTCCTTCCATTCGGGGGTAAATTCTGTCTCCAAAGTCTCCAGCACCAGCCTAGGTGGAGCAACCTTCCTTGTTTTGATAGCAACCCAGGCTGCTCAGAGCTGGTGAGTCCACAGCTGGAGGATGCCCAGCCCTGTTCTGTGACCTTGTTTATGAGACAAGATTCGCCTTGAGCACGTCCAGGGACAGGAGATCCACACTGAGTGCCGGGGAAGGTAATCACAAGAGCTCATAATTATTCATGTCTCACGAGGTCCTCCACGTCCCTCTGAAGTAGTACTTTCATTAATATCATTCCCATCGTCAGGTGCAGAAACTGAGACATAGAGAGATTAAGTAATTTTCCCAAAATCACACAGCTATTAAATGACAGGGCAGGAATTTCATCCAAGGAGCCTGATCCCAGAGTCTGGGTTCTTAACCGAGCACTATCAAAAAACTAAATCACATGATATTTGTCAGGAACCTGGGTGCATGTACCTGAGGTAACCTGAGACTTACAGGTATATGGCAGTCTTCTATTTGAACAGGATGGGGAAGTGAATGCAGAACTACAGCCCCAAAATAGATGTTATAGACATATTGCAACTAACTATAACTTTCAACTTTCTAAATACAGATATGTCTGAATTGATTGGGGTGCATTTAGTTATAAAATTGTAAGTCAAATAGCTTAACAAAAAAAGAAATGATAGGAAACTGAGTTTCTTGTAACTATAAAGCAACTAACTGGAAAGTGTAATGATAAATAGGTATGGCTAGATCCAGGTGTTAAGATGATGTCATAAGCAGCCTGTCTCTTTTCTCCATCTCTCCACTCAGTCTCCTTGTCTCTTCATATTGCTTTTAGGCAACTGGGTAATTGTATTGGACAGCACAGAAAGAACATTTCCATCATCACAGAAAGTTCCACCGGATAGCATTGTTTTAAACCTGCCTGAGTCCTAAGCCTACCTTTTCCTTGGGACTCTGTCTTTGATACCTTCAGTTCTATGCCCCACAGCAGATAATGAACCAGACTTCACTCCTGCCCCTGATCTTGACTCCCCAGGGACCTACTTGCCTAGGGAGGGCATTTAGAAAGCAAGCTTATGGTTGATCATTTACATTTGTTCATTTTCTAGCCTAGCAATGGGATGACTTGTTCTAATATTTTAAGGGCCCCTGTGTAAAATTTTCTAGAAAATTATCTGCCTCAGTTAAATCCAAATAAATGCTGTCCTATTCTGCAATGCTCTCCTTTGTCTTAGCCCACTGTCCTTCAGAGATTTCCGGAGGGAGAGAGAGGGAGAGAAGGAAAAAGGGAGGGAGGAAGAGAAGGAGGAAGGGAGGGGAGAAGAAAAGAGGGAGGAAGGTAGAAAAAGTGGAAGAAGGGAGGGAGGAAGGGAGGGAGGGAGGAGAAAGAGAGATCCTCTTGTCAGCAAACTCTTTACTGAAAATATTAATTCCACTAAAAGCATCAAAAGAGCTTTTTTCTCCTTAGAATGAAAAAAAATATAGCTGCATAGCAAAATGGAAGGCTTGAATGAACATTTCAAGTCCTACCTGTCACAAGCCATTAGTTGAATTGCCTAAAGAAATCCTTTGACAAGTATAAGTGCTGTTTTTATGTTAGAGAGCTTCATAATGCTGGCCACAAGAAGAAATTTCTCCACAAAAGCTCCTTCTGTTTAATAAAGTGATTTGTTCCAGTAACAGTGATAATAAAATTGCTGACTTGAAACAGGATTGTTCAACGAAGACCCGAATCCAATTTGCTGGACTAGTATGATTACACTTTTATCTCTGTGTTTACTCATTTATAGAATTGCTACCAGTCTTTTGATATGCAATTAATAGGATTAATGGTTTTCAGGACCAGAAGGCAGGCGGTAAGAGGGAACAGAACCTGTCTCTTAGGTGCCCTGGCAGCTGTGTGTGGCCTCTTCAGGGTTGTGCACCTTGCTGGCTGTGTGCTACACACAGATAGGTTGATTGTCTTGCCTTGTCTTTTAAAATGAGATTTCTTTTTCTAATGAAAATTGTTTTGAATAATTATGTCTATGGTAATTTATGTCTCTCCCTCTGTGAGTTCCTCAGGAAGCCAATGGTACAGCCTCATAGCCCAGGAAAAACAGGTAAAGATTAAAGTAACAGTAACAATTTTCTAAAAATTTAACTTTCTGGGTGATCTATGTTCCCCATCTAATCCCATAGGAAAGTTCTTATTACCACTATTTAATAACAGAATGGCTTTAATAACAGAATGAAAAATGTTGACAAACCATGTCATTCACTGCCTAGAAATTTTTGAAGGCTTAAGTTTACACATATTTAAGTTATTTTTGTTATAGTTTTTTTTTTTACTCTCTATTGCTTTTGGAATGGTGCCATCTTAAACCTTCAAAAGGGATTAGTATAATCATATGATACACAAAGTAAGGTTTATTATATATATATATACTCCTTTTTTATGTGTGGAGATGTTTATTTTATTTTATTATTTGTTTGGTTTCGTCATTTGTTTTGTTTTTTAACAGATCAAGAAACTAGTAAAAATATATCTAATATGACAGAAGCCAGTGTCTTTATCAGCTACCAGCATATTTTTTATTGAAATACCATGTTTCCCTGAAAATAGGACCTAGCCGGACAATCAACTCTGATGTGTCTTTTGGAGCAAAAATTAATATAAGACCCGGTATTTATTATATTATATTATATTATATTATATTATATTATATTATATTATATTATATTATATTAAGACCGGGTCTTATATAATAGTAAAATAAGACCAGGTCTTATATTAATTTTCGCTCCAAAAGATGCATTAGGTTGTCCGGCTAGGTCTTATTTTCGGGGAAACACGGTATGTTTGACATGTAACATTCTGTAAATTTAAGGTGTACAACATGTTGATTTGACACATTTACATATTGCAATATAATTGCTATTTTCATGTTAGCTACCACCTCTATCATATCACATAATTATCATAAGCCATCAATATATGAATGAATAAAGAAGATGGGGTATATACATACAGTGGAATATTATTCAGCCACAAGAAAACTATCAGAATATTTTAAGACCAGACCTTGATCATTTTTATCAGACACTGGTGTCTGCCTGGGTTCCTAGTAAACAGAGCATAGCATAAGGCATGTCATAGTGTTAATGATTTATTGAGAGTACAAACACAGGGAAGTAAGAGTGAGGTGAAAAAAACTGAATCTAGGCAAGAAAAGGGGGAAAGCATATATAAGGTGGTATATTACCAAGTTGACACAGCATCACTGGTAGCTTAGTCATGCTGGATCCAGCTACAGAAAGGGTAACGGGAACATTGTGTCTTAGAAGTCTGTCAGAGGAAAGAAGGGAGAGCAAATGTCCACTGGCTCCTTTCTGTCACCATATTTCATTGGTCAACGTTCCTTCAGTGGGGTAGTGACAACCAGATGTTTCCCAGTTGTGTTGTCTGTTCCCTCAGGGAAGTCACCGGGGAAGCCAGAGCCCTGTGGGTCTTGTTGGGTCAGAATGTGGTGCCTTAGCTGCTGCATTTCTCAATGGGCTCAATGAAGTACATGTTGGAGACCAGTGCTCATCCATAAGGAAGGCTAAAACAACCCTGGGAATTAGAAAATGAGGCTGTTGCAGCTATAGTTTTACAGTCACAGGAACAGTATAAGCTGTCACCAGAGTTGATCTGGCTGGGAAGCTCGGAAAACGGCCAAGGGCTGGGGGAAGGGGACAATTAGATGGGACAAAGCAGATCTGGAATGATGCATAAACAGAGTCTAGTACAACTGCCAAGTTAAATCTATTCTGAAGAGCTGTTTCCACAATAAAGAGAAACATTTTCCTCTGGTCTTGATCAAATGTATCAAAATGTTTTTCGTATATTCTAAAATGGCATTTCCTAAATGCATTAAGTGGAGTGTTTACATAATTGTAGCTGGGTTTCACCTGCTTTCACTTCAAATATGTGATCCATGTAGTCAAGAAACGCTCCCAAGATAAAAACAGGGATGACTGAGTTAGTTATTCACCTATGCCCTCAGGGCCTTGAATGTGGTAGAAACTACTATTAGAAATTATTGGTTGAATGAATGAAAGAGTAAATGGTCAGCCAATTAGCCCAAGGCAATCTACCTTTCCAGCCACACCCTCATCCCAGCTCTGCCCATATTTACTGATGATCAAGACACTAAAAATGTAATTTCACCTTAAAAAGAATATTCCAGAGTCTAAGAATGGCTTTTCGATGCTCACAGTTTAGTGGAGATCGGGTCAAATATTTTCCACTAGCTTCGAGTCACTTCTCTAGTCCTTTGGCAAGTTTGCTTCTTTAATTGCCACATCTTCAGTTGTAATTTTGGTATCACAATATTAGTAGGAAAACATTTTTGATATATTGTATACCTTTTCATAAAGTGACTACAGTGCCATGTATCTGACCTTCATCAACCACTGAACAATTTCAAAATTTTGGGGGGGAGGGGGATATGCTCTTAGTGTTTTCTTCAGTTGGTGAAGTTCTTTATTCCAACATAGACGGTGACCATAGTCTTCCATGGAAAGTGATAGTTAGTGTCTGGAAATCTTATTTGTCCGGGGACAAGAGAACCCAAATGGACCAGAAGTTCACTATTTTTCTTTATATATGCAGACAGTTCTCACTTTGCATGGTAGTGTAGAACCATAAAAAAGCTCTTTCTAATTGAAACTATGCAAAGCAATCTTAATATCAACAAGAAAAATCATGATGGTCCCATTACATAAAAATAAATTGTCTAATTGTTAAAAACTCTCTTGCTGTAAGTTATAAACGTATAATAAATTGAAAATATAGTATAACTAATATTTATTTAGTACACTAATTTAAAACATTAGAAACATTGTGTTTTATTCCTTTGTAAAAAATAAATTAAAAACTCAGTAAGAATAGTTTTGCAGTACTTAACTCCTTCCTCTCATACACTGTACACATTAGCATCCTTTCTGTCTTGATAAATTGTCATATTCCTTTCTAAGTATAAATCATCTTCGTTTTTCTTAGATCATCTTGTAATCTTTTATCTTTTGTGATGTGAAATATCTCCAAGAGTACCTTTCATGTGCAATTTTTGCCAACATCACTTCATCCAGAACATGTCTGTCCTTTTCATCACAACCACTTTCCTCATTTATGTTGATAGAAGTTGGCTTTCTCTAAAGTTCCTCTGGCTGCACATTCAGAGTCTCTTGAATAAGGACAGTGTCAACATTCTCTCAGTCAGTTACTTCTTCTATAACTCCATTTAAGTTTGATTTGAATTCAAAGCATTATCACTTTTCATTTCAACAAACAATTTCATGTTTCTTGGCCAATTTCCTCTTTCGATTACTTTTGTAAAATGCCACATGGTTTTGTTAGTCTCTCAAATTCACTATGCAGCTGTCCCTTGGAGGGTATCTTGTTTACCACTTGATCTCTGGCACCCAGCATGATACCTGGTACATAGTGAGTATGTAGGAAATATTTAACAAATGAAAAAAAAAGACAAGGAGGCAATACGACAACACATTTTGTTGTCTGTGCATGAGTTGAATAACAGATGCTCAATGACCAAAAACTGACAGAATTCGAAAAAATGATGTTATTGGTCATTGATACATATCTGTTATCTACATAGTGATTGGTGGACTGAAGAACTAGTAGTGAAGGTTGCTCACAGTTGATACACCATAGTAACTAAAATTTGAACCATGCTGTTGGGTATTAGTACTGTTTAAGTAAATCATAATAACTGAAAGCTGTTCATATCAGAACCTGGCAAGGTGAGGACTGCTTAATATTTGATATCCACGCTTTCTGGACTTAGTAAGAGAACCTAGCTAATTATCACAAGATGAAAGGAATCTGTTACCATCTTGGCCAAGAGATACCCAAAGGAACAAAAGAACATATATGATTTTTTATACATATATGTATAGGTATCCACAAGGGACTGTGCCTAAATTTGTGGAGTACAGTGGTTAAATGTATATGTTTTGGAAACTGACAGAACTGAATTCAAACGTTATTCAATCTCTCACAAGCTCACTTTCCTCATATGTAAAATCCTATCTCAAAGAATTGTTGTGAGGACTAAGTGAGATAACATATGTAATATTTTTAGTATAGTGTCTGGTCCATAATAGGGGGTCATTAAATGGTGTTAATATTAGTAAAAATTGTGGAGGTCAGTGCTGTGCTGTTGGGTACCTGAAAGAACAATGAAATCCAGAACTTTTAAAAAGAATAGAACCAGAGAAATGAAGTGGGAAAACTTGAGCTTTCCAGAAGCTTATTATTGTATAGTACTATAATGAACTTATAGAACATTTACTCTGAAAATGTAGAACTTTAAAAAGGTCAAAATACCTCCAATTTAGGAAAAAATAAGCTTTGATGCCCATCCGTGCCAAGTCATGGTGCCAAAAAAGCATTTATGTCTCTGTTATGAGCTTTATCCAACATCCATTTACCAGGTCCTAGTTTGCAAATCCAATTGCTCTAGGATTGGGATTTGAACAGCAAAATTGGCAAAATTTTTAGCTTAATAAATTGGAGCTGCCAGCATGATAGCACAATTGTAGAAAAGAGTTCGGCTTGCCCATTTCAAGAGCTTGCCATGAATTTACCTTTAAGCAAGTTGACTTTCATTAACCATCTCAATGCCATACACATTTGGGACATTTGAAGGGACCATATACTAATGAAGGCAGGTTAAATTTACTTAGATTAAATTACCAAAATGAGGAGTATTATTGAAACAATTGAAAAGCCTTTGACCTTTACCACTGTGTTCTTAAACTATGTTCTATGGAACATCAGTGTTCATTGTGATGTAATATGTATTTCTCAGAAAAAAAAGGGGGTTTTATAGTCATGAATTCATATAGTCACGTTAGCAGTCTAAAAACGGAGCATCACAGCAGTTAAAAAAAAAAAGAGCTTTTTAGATTAACCACATTTCCTAAATATATTGACCCTGAAACACTTAAAAAAAACAAAAAAACTATTGCTTTCTCACAAATATAGTGTTTCATGTAATAGTTTTTAAAAGCCACACAAAAAGTGTAAATGAACTAGAGATTCACACCATTACATGATTTACATCTTGAGACACTGAAGACATTTTAATAGTATGTCTGTGCTATATCCTTGAACACCCACATATTTTGGAAATGAAGTTCAGGTAGCTTTCAGCAGCAATTCACAAAATAACCCACAAGTTTACCTAAAATGGTTTATTCCTGATACAAGTTCTCCCTTTACTTCATTCCATTTTGTTGTCCACAGTGGACCATGCTATATTTCTTAAGAACCACTTTTTTAATAGGGTAGAGTTTCTTGCTCAGTCATCTTAACTGGTCCTCTAACACAATTCGTCAACAAGAAAACAATTTTCAACTCCCATGATGAACTAGTTCTGTGTTGAGAGGAACACAACAGATATGATATACCGGGGGTGCCAGAAAAACGTATACACATTTTAAGAGATGTTATCTATGTATTACTTTACAAAGCAGAATTGAATTACGGTAGCAATGTGTAATTGTAGAAGTCAAACGTGACTTGTATTCATCTTTTGTTATTGGTATATATTACTACAATTTTAATACAGTTTTCTCCTTTCTTAAAATGTGTATATATTTTTTGGCACCTTCTGTCTATATGCTTGAACACAAGGGCCCTTACAATTTATCAGGAGAAGCAGAATTAATATATATATATATATATATATATATATATATATATATAACAATTAGAAAATAACTCCAAAGATTTTTCAATAGGGCAAAGATCAACGTACGCTGGGTTGTTGATCAACATACTGGAGAAGACTTTGTGGAGGAGACGGACTTGAGCATATGAATAGGATATAGAAAAGTGGTGAGGGAGAAGGGAAAAGATTTTAGACAAAGGGGAAATCATGACCAAAGTCAAATGGCAGGAAGAAGTATTTGGATTCCGGAGGGGATGTGCAAAAAACAAACAAAAAAACGGGTACAGAAGTCTTCCTGTAGTGGAAAGCTCATGTTATATGTAGAAAGAAATAAGATAGGCTAAATACAGGGTGCTCTATACAGTGGAAAATTCTGACCACAAGATTAAGGAGTTGGACTTGTTTTGTTAAGGACAAGGTCATAAATTTGAACCTTTTGATAAAATAATCAAATGAGTGTTTTAGAAAGATTTGTCTTGATTCTCACATGGAAAGGTTGGAGAAAGAGGAAGAAACCAAAGGTCAGGACTGAAGTTAGAATACTATTGAAGTAATTCATGTGTTGAGGCTCTTGACATAGGAATGAAACAAGAATAAAAAAAGAAAATGTGAGTCCATAAATTTGAAGGCACAAACAATTAGATTTGGTTCAAGAAAAGCATAGAGTTGATAGTCTAGAAAGATGGGTGATTCTAAGACTTAAGTTTTGGGGAAAGAAGATGAATATTTATTAAGTAGGAAATAAAAAAGCATCTTTTCCATGGCTTTCTAGTATCATCTTCCATAATTTAATCTCAATCTATGTATCCTACATTACTTTCCTCTACTCAATCATCAATTCAACAATTATTTTATGTGTACCTGTTATATGCCAAGCAATATTCTAGATGCTGAGGAAATATGACGTGGAGTACACAGTTTGAGGCAAAGGGTGGAGATGGGTGAAGGATATGTAAATAAATAGAGAATGTGAAATTTCTCAATATGTTCCCTATTTTCAGATAAGAGGGGATAGATACTAATATTGATAGAGTTCCTACTATGCACCAGATCTTTTAGATTCATCTAACTTGATTTCTAGATCACCACAAAGAAGTAGATAACGTTATTCCCATTTTTCTTGACCAAAATAACCACCTCGGAGTTTCCACCAAACAGAACCACTGAGGACACCAACAATGTGAAAATCCCTTGGAACGTATTGCTTCCTCTGGAAAATATTGCTTCCTTTCTTGACACAACTACCAGGGATTCCTGGATGGATAGCAGGAATCCTTCATTATGAGAAGAACAAGACTTGCTTTGATCCTTCAAGGCTGCAAACATTCTACCCCACAACCAAGATCAACCTACCAGATTTCAAGGATTTTAAGATGCATATATTTTTTCATACTTTAACTTTTTTTTTTTTTTTAACAGGACTTTATTGGGGAACAGTGTGTACTTCCAGGACTTTTTTCCAAGTCAAGTTGTTGTCCTTTCAATCTTAGTTGTGGAGGGTGCCATTCAGCTTCAAGTTGTTGTTCTTTCAGTCTTAGTTGTGGAGGGCGCAGCTCAGCTCCAGGTCCAGTTGCCGTTGCTAGTTGCAGGGGGCGCACCCTTGCAGGAGTCGAACCGGCAACCTTGTGGTTAAGAGGATGCGCTCCAACCAACTGAGCCATCTGGGAGCTCAGCGGCAGCTAAGCATAAGGTGCCATGTTCAATTTTTTTAGTTGCAGGGGGGGTTGCCCACCATCCCTTGCAGGACTCAAGGAATTGAACTGGCAACCTTGTGGTTGAGAGCCCACTGGCCCATGTGGTAATCGAACCGGCAGCCTTAGGAGTTAGGAGCATGGAGCTCTAACCGCCTGAGCCACCGGGCCGGCCCATACTTTAACATTTTGAAGTTGAAACAATCAAAGAGGTATCATATTCTTCTGGCAAAGAAGGATCCCTTTCACATAGCCAGGGGTCCTTGATATCTACGTCTAAAGAGAAAGCAACGGTCTACTTCATGTTAATGTTTTGTTACTATTTTTTTTGATGTTTTCCCATCATAGAGGTTGCAATTTGCATCCCAATGAACTGCCACCTTAACGATTTTTTAAAAAGCAACCATAAAATTGTATTAGAAGATTTCGTTTCCAACCCACATTTTATCATCTCTAATTCATTGAATACAAGCAAGAAAATGTTTCTTGCTTGTATGTAGGAATCATTCTTCAAGCATTAAACATTACTTTTAGGAAAGTATTATAATTATTGTGTCATCAGGGTGTTTTCTTGTTAGTTTTAAAATGTGTTCCTTTTATAGTGGTTTGCTCAGAAAATTAGTGATAAGATAGTCTTTGGTATTTAAACCTTCTCTATATATATTAAATAAAATTAGAACACTGTGGCCAAAACCAATTTAACCCCAAAAGTTTCATTCCAAACAAAGTGAGAAATAGATATTAGCAATTGTCCACTCTGGGAAGTATCAGATCGAACGAGCCTAAGAGTAGAGTAGCAGCTTGACGCGTCTACATCTTACTGTACAGGTAGCCAACTCAGCTTTTTAGGTTTTGTCTCCATGCCAGTGTTTTTGCTTGGCATGACTTCAAGGGCCCTATGTGTCCAATCCAAGGCAGCCCCCTTCAGGATACGTGAGCCAAGCTAACTGCATGCAAACCAGGCTGGGTCTTGGAATCAGTTTACATGGGCATGTTGTCAGAGAAAGATGTTTATGTGTGTGAGAGTCTTCAAGGACTGAATAGAAAGATCAGAAGCAAGGTTAAGCAGAATGGGACTGGGAAGAATTCCACATGTCCTTAGAGGACAGGCAGAGGATAAAAGAAGGTACAGTAGGGAGGCAAAAACAGAAGTGCATTCTTCACAGTCTGGCTGGCAAGCCCCGCAACAGTGCCATTCTTCAAACAAAACCTCCCTTGGCCTCAGATCCTGCACTGGTCATGCCAGCTCTATTGATTTACATAAAACCTTCAAGACTTTGATCAGCTACCAAAATGCAAACATTTTAAGCGATGCCCCAAAGAAGCTTGTTTAAAAAACAGTTGATGTAAGGGTTTAAAACAGTCCATTAACAATCTCATGTAGAAAAGTGTATACATATATGCCCAGCCGTGCATGCTTCTTTGCAAAGGAACATTTTTTATAGTTTATTAACAATGCCATGTACTCATTACACATATTCACTTCAAGTCCAAGGAAATGTTCTTTATTGGCAAATCTAAAGTCAAAAATATAAAATTAAACTCTTCTTTCACTGAACCTCACATTCATTCCCACCCAAAAAAGGAAAAAGGAAATCATACTCTACCCAACCGTCAGAGGTAAAAAGGGTGATTTATAGTTGGGTAGATTCAGACCATAAATTCTTCCACAGTGTAGAATTTTAGGATATGAATTAATCACATAATTTTAGAGGCTTGAACTATCCCAATGATTCCTTCTAATTCTTTACTTATTATTGACTGTCCCAATGCTTGTCAATCTGATAAGTACCCAGTACATTATTATAATAAAATAGCTGCTAAAAATAATGCCCCAATATAGATATTAAATGCCAGCCTCTCTGGCCCCTGAGGTTTTGCTCAACCTGACGAATTGTCTCAGTGAGCTAGCTTGAGAGAGCTGGCAAGATTTCTAACTATGAAATAGGCAGCCAGGAGGTTTAATAGTGTGGCTTCTGTACTTTAAAGAAATTACTAAATAATATTTGTCTGCCTTGAGTCATTTGGACCCTCTTTCTGGACCTGGTGAGTGTAAAGAGCTCTATTTTATAAAAATATTCACTTAATCCAGTCTAATAGAATAATAGTACCCTGGATCCAAACTATTGCTTTAAAAAAAAAAAAAATGACTCACTGGTCCAGTTTTCCCTAACAAACTCACTATGATTATTATACAGGCTTATAACAGGACGGGATAGCCACCAGAGACGGTCAGCTGACTTTCAGCTAGGGCTTCCTCCAGCTGGAAAGCCAGACAGCAGGAGAGCCACTTCCTAATTTAGAGTGATGCATTAGCCTGAGAAAGCAGGGCAAGGGGCAGCACAATTTCAGTTCTTTCATCTTCAAAAGAAGAATTCTAAACACTGTTCTATCTCCGTGACTTCCAGCCCTTAAGTTCCAATTGATCCCAAGCCCAGTGTGTGCTGCACTGAAGTTCAGGGCTAAGAAGAACTAAGAAATTTTAAAACACAGACCATTTCTGGCCTACAAATAATACAGGCCTTTCTCAGCTCTTTACTGAATAAACTGCTTCTAGAATTAGCTAAGCCCTCTCTGAATCCCACATGGAAGGAAAGTATCCTCCAGACTACCAAACACTACACTCAACCAAGGTCTTCCTTCTGTCAGTGTAGTTTCTCCTACCCTGATTCACCAACATGACTCCCCATTCAGTCTCATACTCCCTCCTGAGCACACTTTCTCAAAGCCCCCTTCCTGGTATTCTGTAGCTTCTAATGCTATCACCCATGCTTAGGAGCATGAGAGTGTTCAACCTCCCTCCTTCATTTTAGCATTTACAAAGCCTTCCCTCACTAAATGTAAATGAAGGGCTGTGTAACTCTATTTAATCAGCAACCTACACAAGCCCCCTTAAAAATAGACAGGCAGAGAGATACAGAGTCAACACTTCTTTGAGAAAGGCAGTACGATAAAGTGATTAAAGATGCCAGTTCTGGAGTCAGGCAAACCTGGCTTACAGTCCAGCACAGCTCCTTCAGTGGGGTGGCTCTGGGCACATACAGATGCTCCACAACTTACGATGGGGTTACATCCCAATAAACCTTCGTAGTTGAAAATACTGTTTAAGTTGAAGATGCATTTAATATCCCTTGCCTACTGAACATCATCGCTTAGCCTAGCCTACCTCAGACATGCTCAGAACACTGACATTAGCCTACAGTTGGATAAAATCATCTAACAGGATGACTACTGAATACACTCTAGAGTATTGGTTGTGTACCCTCGTGATCACAAGGCTGACCTGGTTGCTGTGGCTCACTGCAACTGCCCAGCACCATGAGAGAGCTTTGGGTACCACATGTTGCGAGAAGGACAGTTTCTACTGGATGAATATCACTTTTGCACCATCGTAAAGTCAAAAAATTGTAAGTCAAACCACCGTAAATCGGGGACTGTCTGTACTACATCTGTTTGAGCTCCTCTGTTTTCATTTACAATATGTAAAGGAAGTACCTCACAGATGATGGCAGATTAAACACTGTCTGCAAAAAGAATCTAGAATTATGGCCACACAAAAACCTGTATATGGACATTTGTAGCAGCTTTATTCATAATTGCCCAAACTTGGAGGCAACCAAGATGTCCTTCAGCAGGTGATTGAATAAATAAACTGTGATACATACAGACCTTGAAATATTATTCAGCACTAAAAAGAAATGAGCTATCAAGCAATGAAAAGACATGGAAGAAACTTAAATGCACATTACTAAGTGAAAGAAGCCAATTTGAAAAGGCTATGTGCTGATAAAGGTCTAATATCCAAAATATAACATATAAAGAACTAATACAACTCAACAACAAAAAAACAAACAATCTAATTTAAAAATGGGCAGAGTACACAAACAGAAACTTCTCCCAAGAAGACATACATGAATATATGATAAAATATATGAAAAAATGCTCAACTTCACTAGCTATTAGGGAAATGCAAATCAAAACCACAATGAGATGTCACCTCACCCCAGTCAGAATGGCTATCATCAACATGACAAATAGTAACAAGTGTTGGAGAGGCCGTGGAGAAAAAGGAACCTCATACATGGTTGGTGGGAATGCAGACTGGTGCAGCCGCCATGGAAGACACTGTGGAGGTTCCTCAAAAAATTAAGAATAGAATTACTATATGACCCAGCAATTCCTCTCCTGGGTATATACCCGAAAAATCTGAAAACATTTATCTGTAAAGATATATGTGCTCCAATGTTCATTGCAGCTTTATTTATGGTGGCTAAGACATGGAAACTACCAAAATGTCCTTAGATAGATGATTGGATAGAGAAATGTGGTATATATACACAATGGTATACTACTCTGCCATAAGAAAAGATGAAATAGGCCATTTGCAACGACATGGATGGATCTTGAGATTATTATGCTAAGCGAAATAAGTCAGATAGAAAAAGTCAAAAACCATATGACTTCACTGATATGTGGGATATAAAACTGAAAGCAACAAAAGAACAAGACAAACAAATAAGAAACAAAAACTCATAGACACAGACAATAGGTTAGTGGTTACCAGAGGGTAAGGGGGGAGGGAGGATAGTAGAAGAGGGTAAAGGGGGATCAAATATATGGTGATGGGAAGAGAATTGACTCTGGGTGGTGAACACGCTATGTGATTTATAGATGATGTAATACAGAATTGTACACTTGAAACTTATATAATTTTACTAACCATTGTCACCCCAATAAATTCAATTTAAAAAGAAAGAAAGAAAGAAAAGAAAAAAGAAAAGGTTACATACTGTGCAATTTCAACTACAGTTGTCCCCAACTGCCCAGATGTGACTCTCATTTCTGTCACTCTTGCTCTCCCACCTACAGGCTAGTGGTTGGAAGTCCAGGAAGGGTGAGTGCAGAGGGCACTGGGCAGGACACTTGCAGTTGTACTACGAGCCTCGAGGGGTTAGCGTGAGAATTAAATAAGCTAGTATACAAAAGGGCACAGAGTCGCTCCTAGACAGAGTGAACGCTTCTTCAGCTATTGTTGTTGGAATACGCCAGAGGTACTCGACAAAGTTTCACTGTGCTAACATGAACATCAGCTATGCACCAGGCACTTGACATGTTATCCATTTAATTCTCACCATAACCCTAAGAAGAACTGTTATCCCCATTTTGCACAACAAATGAGAAAATAAACTCAGGAAGCAAAATAAATTAATGTTCAATGCCTAAATCCATGCTGAAATTTAAAGGTATCTAACAACAATAATACAGATTACATTTTATTTTCTGTATGATAAACAACAGAGAATCAGCTATTTTATTTTCATTGTCACTCAAACAGTGGACATCATTTCAGGAAATTGGGAATAAAGTTTGTTTACCTATTTTTCTGTGAATTTGGAAGTCTCTAAGAATACCCTCATGAATGTACTAGGGATAGGAATCTAAGCTAATAGGATCACTTCAATTAAGTCTCAGATCATTAGAGTCCAACCAGTATTATTCTCTTACAATCAAAGCTCCTTGAGTTCAAGTAACAGAAACATCAAACTTGCGTAAGCAAAAAAAAATGTAAAGGGGAAAAAAAGGAGATTTCTTTAAAAAGAAAAAAAAGAAAAAACAACAAAACAATCAGAACCCTGGGGAGGGCAGACAGCCATGCCCCAGGGGACCAGAACCAGGATCTAAAGCTGGCAGGATGGCAGCAAGCATTCTCTCAGCTCCCTCCCTCCTTGTAAAGCATCACGTAGTCCCCTGTCTCTGCTTTTCTCTGCTTCATCCTTCTTTGCTGATCAATTTTCTCTGCTTCTCGAAGCTCATCACTATCCACAGCTCCTTATTCAGAGCATTCAAGCTACTGACCCAGGCTGAGACCAGAAATCTCAAGATTTTATGTGCGCGCGCGCACACACACACACACACACACACACACACACACACACACACATTCCCCAGGTAAACCTAAACAGCTATCATGAGTCTCTAGCAAAGTGAATTGCTGCTACTTTGCCATATCTCTAATTTAGGAAATTCTGAGTGTATCTGAAGGGGAGTCCAGTTCCCAAGTATGTACAGTAAAAACAGAAATGAAGGAAAGAGATTTTGAAATCAGACACATTTGAGCTCCCAGAAAATTGCCTCTAAGCAGCAGCTGAACAAGAGGCTGAGCATGGGCCTTTATGTGATGCTTAATCAGATGGTGATGAGGGAGGGGCCGTGACAGCTAGCAAACCATCCAGCCCCGCCAGGAGCCCCGGGAATAGCGAGCAGTCTGCTGTAGCATTCTCTCACAATGGCCTGGCAGAAATGGATGGTCCACACAGGGAAGGATCAATTGTAAAAAGTGGAATTAGTCATTCTAAATCATGCAGCTGTGGTCGAAGGGAGCTCTTCTAAAAATCATTAAACAATCATGTATTCCTATTGATTTATTCAAAATACCTTGAGGGAAAGCAGATTAAACACAAGGTAAAAGTAAGCTAATGCAGATTAAATGGATGAAGGATGGGCCGAGAGTTCCCTAGGTAGTTTTTGTACTAATGAGAGGAAAATTATATGTACACTATTACCAGGATAAAAGGGTCTATTAGAGGTCTTTTGCTTGACATATTTATGTATTTCAAATACTAAGTAGCATAGTGAATTAGGTTTACTCTGGACATTTGTTATTTTTATTGCATCTCCAAAGTGATAAACAGAGTTCTCTGTTGAGGGCAGGGTGCCGCCGCACTCTGGGACACCCTGCCTGAACAGACACACCCCGATGCCACTGCGAGTCCTTGGATGTCATTTATTAACATGCCCAGTGCAATTTGACTTCAAGGACAAGGCCTTTAAAATCCCAGAGCAAAATGTATAACCCAGAATTGGAAATGAGCAGCAGCGCTCACGGTGTCGTTCCCTGGGCCACATCTGAAGATGTCCTTTCTTCCTCAAGTGGAATTTATTCAAATACGTTATCACATAAGAAAACCAGGAAGGTGATGTATATGTTACACGTCATTTTCAGATGTGGGAGATGCAACAGGGGTGATGATCCTCCAAGGAAGAGACTGTAGCAGAGAAACGGTAATTGAGGGGCCCAAGAACACTCAGCTAGTGAGGATTCGATTTAAGAACTCAGATTTTCTCTCCCCTGGTTCAGATTTTTTCTGCTATATTGTGTACCACTGAAATGTGCACCTGTGGCCCACTATTTAACAAAAAGGATTATTAACACTAAATTCCTTAAATGTTTAAACCCAAAGTGATTGCTCCCCACAAACCAGTCCCATCCTTCATGTTCCTCACTCCCACTATCATCCCTAGTTTAGTCAAGTAGGAAAACACATCATTCTCCCCTCAGCCCTCTGGTCCAAAGCAAGAAAATTTTAGCTGATGTCTTTGCTTCCATTCTTTCCTCCCCCAAATCCATTCTGCATGCCTGCCAGCTTAGTCTTTCTAAAATACTGTTTTCATCATACCGTTCCCTATTCAGAAAATCTAGAGAGGCGTCATGGAAGGCTGAGATTTGGGCTGGTTTTAAGAGAGATGACTTGTAAATGATGCTTTTCTGCTTGGTGGAGCTTGTGATGACTTCAATCCTGAGTGGCTGGGTCAAAAGGACTGTCAAGAAGGTTGTGTGGTTGGAGCAGAAGCTGAAAGCTCAGGAGGTAGAAGGAAAGAAAGATTAACCAGAAGGCATGTAAGGTGAACGGAACACAAGGGGGAAGTCTGGGTGTTAATGACAAGTCATGCAATGTGGATGACATCATTGGCAAACTCCAACTAGAACCGGTAGGAACATTAACCTCGCTGCAGTCCGTAGTAATGACTTGAACCAGCAAATATAAAGATACAGCATTGGTTCTTAACTCCACAAATGCTCAGGCCCACTCAGACCTCTGGATCAATAATCGTCAGGGGAGAAACCCACAGTACATGGTTTTAGAAAACTCCACATATTTTGATGCACAGCCAGGTTGAAAGCCTTTATCTATTACATTAGACTCCTTCTATTAGCCATCTGCACTCGTAAAAATTCATTTACTATTTGACTGAACTCCATGTTTCAGCTACATCACATATTTCCTTATAGACTCTCTACATATCTCCAAGCAGCTCCTCTTATCTACAGAACAGATATCACCATATGCCTGTGCATGGGTAAGTGAAAAAACTAGAGAAATCGCCTAGTCTTGCTATGAGCTTACATGTCACATTTCTTGCCGCCTGCTTGTGTTCGTTTATATGTTCGGTGTGTTGAAACTAAAATCTGAAGCAGTAATGGCATCTTGCATTTTCATAGCACTTAAATTCTATAGGTAAATTAATTTATTTAGTCATTGTTACAGTCTATGAGAAAGGCAAGGGATATTATGAGTCCTAATTTGCTAATGGGGAAACTGAGATTCAGTGATCCTGAAAGACTTGTTCGTAGTTACATGAGTAGGTAGTAACAGAACTTGGAGTAGAACCCTCTCTTTGGAATTTAGTCATCTGATGTTCTTTTCCTTTAAAGCATCGTCATTTTTTAAGACATTGGACACAACACTGGAAAAAAATCCCATTCTAAACGATGATAAATATTTTCAATACCCACATCTAGATTTCATCAAAAATTTAAACACAGATTAATAGCAATAGGATATGCCCCCCAATATAACAATTTGGTAAAGTATTAGTACTTCGCTAAGGTATTAAAAATATAAAAATTTCAAGCTGCATATATGTACTAAGAAACTAATGGTGCTATCAGTCATTTCCAGATCTGTTCTGTGCTTTTTGGATATCAGCACACACACACACACACACACACCGGCCATTATACCATCTAAAATTATCTTGAACAAATCTAGATAGCAGAATCAAAGATCTAAGAAATGCCTGTTTGGTAAAAACTGCTTAAATACCAAAGAACTCACAGAGAAAGCAGAATATTGTCCTAATACACATCATCAATGCTGCAAAGCACAAATTACAGTCCATTCTGGTACGTTTAAGATAACATCCTAGTCCCCAAATCATAACATCACAATCTGGGTTGCAATACTAATCAAAAGGATAAGAAATATGACTTCCTGTCACATTTTGTAATGGAGAAAAGCTTTCAAAATGTCCAATTCAAGAAGAAGCATCAGAGGAAAAACTTCTTAGTTCAGGAGGTCCTACACAGTTGACAGTGTCTTTTGTCCTCTTCCTGGGGGGACAATTTCACTATGATCATGTAAGTCTGGGACAAGAAAGGGCTTTCTGCTTACTGAAAATGAGTTCTATTCACAACTGTGCTTTTTCAGAGTTTGGCTGTCCACATTTTCTTGGACGCTGTTAGAGTTATAAAATAAACACTTCCAAGATTGTTTTCTTAAAAGTCAGTCCAACATAAAATAAAATGAAAAGAACTTTTCTGAGTCTTCAGTTCAACATGGGTGCATTTAACTAGGAACATACCTTTTTCTTCCTCTCTTTGAACTCCTTCAGACTGATCTTTGTTTTTCAAAGTCTCAACGCTGGCTCATTCCACTGGAGACTTCTGTTGGATGGCTGGCTCCATCCTAAACTCTGGGACAACATTTGGATGTCAGTTATTTATTTAAGATCTGAATTCAGGCAAATACTGAGACAGGTGTTTAGGAACTCGAGCAGTAGTTGAGTAATTATAGAGTTTAAACTAGAAGGGACATAAAAAGGTCACATGATCTAGCCAGCAGCTTTCCAGCAGATAAGGTATTAATATCCTATTTTACAGCCAGGACACCTGAGGTGTAGAAGAAATGGGTTCATTTGTTAATAGATGCACAATTATTTAGGAGAGAGGGGACAAAGGAGAATGAGGTTGAGGAAAATTGGATCCCAACATGCCTGCTTTTCAAAAGTGCACACCTTCCACTGCATACGGAACTCCTAGCATCACCCACCTACTACACTATATATTCAATCCTAAAACTATACAAAGTGGTTAACAACTTGGATTCTTTTTTTTTTTAATTAAAGTTTATTGGGGTGACAATTGTTCGTAAAGTTACATAGATTTCAGGTGTACAATTCTGTAATATATCATCTATATCGTACATTGTGTGCTCACCACCCAGAGTCAGTTCTCTTTCTGTCACCATATACTTGACCCCCGTTACCCTCATCTACCACCCTTTCCCCCCTTACCCTCTGGTAACCACTATACTATTGTCTATGTCTATGAGTTTTTGTTTCTTCATTTGTTTGTCTTGTTCTTTTGTTGTTTTCAGTTTTATATACCACATATCAGTGAAGTCATGTGGTTCTTGACTTTTTCTGTCTGATTTACTTCGCTTAGCATTATAATCTCAAGATCCATCCATGAATAACTTGGATTCTAATCTAATCCCTCAGGCCTAGGTTTGAAGCCTGTTTCTTCCATCCACTGGGCATAAAAAATAAGCAAGTTACTTTATCAAGTGAGAAAGATATACAGTAGATATCTCATAGAGATAGGGTGAGAATTAAATAGCAGACTACATAAAAAATGTTTATCCCAAAGTCTAGCACATGGTAAAATATTAGCTACTGTTACAAATCAACAGTTATAATCTGCTTGCCAAGAGTTCCTTTACAGTGGTATTTGGAAGTTTCTGATAGCTCTACTATAGGCACAACTGAGGGCCTTTAGACAGATAAGAAGGAAAGGGAAAAGAGAAAAGGTTTTTCATACAGTAAGTTAGCATGAGCTTCTAGGAAAACAGGCTCAGCTGAGTCCTGGCAGAGAATCCAACAAGGCTTTACTTGATTTAATGAGTCATATGAACATGAGTGGACTTAACACAAAGCTAATGAAGTTTATTTGCAGACTTTCTCAAAATGCATGGGCTCCTCCAAAGCCCTGCCAGGGACCCTAGCAATATCTTCAAGGACCACTTTGATATTTTCTCTTAAACATGCTCCCCTGATTTATGTAAGCTTCAGGGCCCCCAAAACTTGAATGTGCTCTTGCAGTTGTGTCCTGTTGTTTAACTCCTCAAAAATCAAACAAAGCCAAAGCTGATATAACTTCAGGCAGGTAGCTTCTTGATTTGGCTTTTCTGTTTTTCAGGAGCCTTAGTACCAGCTCTTGGGTCCTGGGGAAAGTGTTGGGTTACTGTACTACAGTCTCAGAAACTAGATGTTTCCTTCCAGGAATGTTAAAACCCGTAGCCTGGGCACAGTTCCAGGGGACCGTTTGTAGTTCTGGATCAGGTGACTCAATGACCTAAAGAAGACAAATTTCAAAATCCACCCAAAGAATTTGAAGATGTGCCATTGGTTCACTTAGTGACCCCTATTGAAGAGTTAAAATGGGCCATCATGTGGAACCTGGCCAAAAGAGATACTCCTTCCTGAGGAAAAAGTGGTTTTAACACCATAATGGCATTAAATACACAAGGCTTGTCCAGGTGAAACTATACCTAAATTTGTTTCTTCTGTATATTCCTTATAGTCCTTCTATTACCCTACTCTCTGACATCATGATTTGATCATCACTTTCCAAGAAGGGACATAAGGGGGAAAGGGAATAACTACACATTTACTAAACTTTCACATTTTGAGCAAAGCATTGTGACAGCACTGTATATATTATGTCATTTCATCATCACAACCCTCAGAAGTACTGCATTTCACAGAGGAAGAAACAGATGCAAAGAGGAGCAGGGAAAGATGGTGAGTGAGAGAACTAGAATTCCAAACTCAAAATAAAAAACTGAAAACCTAGACATTAAAAGTTAAGTTGGTTTCTTGGATTTTATTGACTTACGGTCCATCTTCTATTACCAAGGGCAGTGACATAAAAAGGAGTTGAGAAAAGGAAAACTATGAGGGGACTAAAATGACTTCTTCCCTCACTCTCTTTGATAATCTGGACGCTACTCCTTAAAATCATCTACCACATTGGAGTAGAGACAGGCAAGAAGGTGAGAAAGCAAGGGGAAGAAAAGTGAAGCAGGAAGGAAGAAGGGAAAAAGAAAGAAAAATGATGTGATGGAATTTCAACAATGGTTTGCACTTCACTAGAGTGGTGGAATCCCGAAGTCTAGAACTAATTTTAATAAACAATGAAATCGCACTTAAACACTACAGTGGATTACCTAACCTGGCGAGACCCGAGTTCAAACTCTGGTTCCAATTGGACAAGTTACTTGACCTCTCTAAGCTTCAATTTCCTCACATGAAACTTGTGATTAAAGCAGTGCCTACTGCATAGGGTTGTTGAAGGATGACATGTGTTTATACCTGCAAAGCACTTTCAAAGGTGCCTGGATAATAGTAAACACTCAATAAATGTTAGCAGTTATAATGCTACGGAGGAATTCACAACTTGGCCATCATTCCTTTTATCAATGAAAACTAACATAATGCGAGCATTCATTCATTCATGTATTCATCCTACAAAGTTTAATGTGCACAGCCTGAGTGCTGGGGACACAGCATGAAGAACACAGACCCAGTCCCTGCCTTCTTGGAGCTCATAGTCTAAAGCAGTCTTTATTCCACCCAAAATGCATTTTTTTTAAAAAATAACTGTTTTGTTTTTTTTAGTGTCACTCCAGATGGACTTCTTTGTGAAAACTCCCTTAGCTGATGGTGCCCACTTGCTTTAAAAGCACCCAGTAGATCTCTGCCCACTTTGGAATGGTCTTTGATAAAGGTTTATAAAAGCTCAACAGGGTACAAACTGCATGCAGTTATTTCTTAGTTAATCCTTTAGAGATAAGTCTACTTGCTAAGTGTCAGGATAGAGTGTCTAACATGGGGGAGGAAAAGCCTCAATTTGTATTGGTTCATGTGTTTCATATTGCCTAGTGAGCCTCAGCTCTTTATTTTCAGGGAAGTGTCATTGAAGAGACATCTTTGTGTCATCTAACATGTGTTTGGTGATTACTTTATCTGTAAGTGGTGAAGATCATACTAAACGATTGCTTCCTCTGTCTAGTTAAAGCTGACAGGGTTGTCACTACTTCAGTGATAGATTCAACACCCCAGCTTCTTTTCACAAATATGTCTTATTCTATATCAGAGAAATATGGACAGTTTGAGAATAGATTTAGCCAGCAGTAGACAATGGATTCAATATCATATTCTTAGACTTAATATCAGAAAAGCAAGGTTTACTTAAAGTTGGCTTTCCTCTATCCCATAGCCCAGAACTTGTTCTCTTCTTACAATGTTGAAATGGTTAATTTAGTCAACTATTTAATGCTAATTTTTTGAAAGTGTGTTCATAGAAGACAGTTGTATTTCTTCCTCCCTCAATTTCTCTACTCCTTCCAGATAACAGATTTGAATTCCAGAAATGACCTCTGGGGTAAATATTCCTACCTTAATGAGAAAGTTTGACTCTAGTGATGGGCATTTCTAGACAGGATAGATAGAAAATCTAGCCATTGAGTACATTGTTTGGGTTAATGATTTTCTTAAATAAAAAGTATACAGCCAAAGTTACTACTACTAACAGAAAAGAAAATGCTTGGAAAATATTTGAAAGACGTATTTTATTATACTATCCTCTTCTTGTTTGGAATTAGTTGGACTCCAAGCATTCCTTCTCAAAGGCATTTAATTACCTCTCCTGTTTGAAGGTAAGTACAAAGCTCAGCTTCTAATACACGCTAGCCTATCACATAGCTTCTTTTTTGTTGATGAAAGAGTAATTCTAGGTACTGGCATACATTGATTTTGTGGTTCTGCTAGGCTTTAATTCCATCATTTAGTCCCCACCTTGGGGAAAAAAAAAATGATTGATGGGTTAAAATAAGATAAACAAGATCTTGGCAAAGAAATATATTGGAAAAGGTCAGGGCCTCGGTAGAATTATGTACCTCGTACTAAGAAGGGAAGGAGACAAGGAAGTTGCTGAAGCAGTTGGAACAGGGAATAGAAATGGTCAGTCAACCAATCAGCAATGAACAATGAAAAGGTCAGGCTACTTTTGAACATTACCATGTCTTTCACAGGCTAAAGTGAGCATTAAAATTCGGAAGTCTTCCGTGCTTCCCAAAGTTTAGCAAGAACCAAAAATGGCATCACCCCAAGATTGTGATGATATTTAGAAATGATTTGTACATCTGGTGGTAAATATGAGGTCATCCTTGGAGCACTGCCATCAACCTGGTCACACTTGCCACTGGCCCCCACACACCCCCAATCCTTCCCCTCTCACTTCATGCATATCCATGGTACAGCTGCCTGATAAATCAGACAGAATTCTTCAAAAGGTCCCTGAGGGGCTGACAATCACAATAAATACTACAAGTTTGTCCTCACACAGACCTTTCTTCAGAAGGCCTTCTAGGCTAGCCAGTTTAATTGTTATGACTGCTCTTTTTTTTCTCTCATATGGGATTGATGAAGCACAGTGGCTTTCCTGGGGTCACCCAGCAGGATGGGTTCCCCACCAGAAGTTTCCATACTGCCTAGAGAACCAATGATGTTGCAGAGTGGGGCTCCATAGGAGCCAACAAAAATATGTCAGTGGATTTTACAAAGGACTTCTTAATAAAGCAGCAAAATCCATTTCTGTACCAAGTCACTTTAGCAGGCTATGCTGTTATTTCAGTGGATCCTACTAACACCAAAATCAACCAAATGGAAAACTAAATTTTGTAGCATTTATAGTATGGATAATCCTAAGTGGTGATTAACTGAATTGGGAAACAAGATCCACTGTACCATTTATGCTCTTCTTAAGCCAATAACAATCAGTATGCGTTCTCCTAACACAGTGGTTCTCAACCAGGGGAAATTTTGCTCAGCAGGGGACGTTAGGCAATGTCTAGAGACATTTTTGATTATGACAAATGGGAGAAAAGGTGCTACTGAACCTTTGCCTGGGGACCAAGGCTGCTGCTAAACATCCTACAATGCACAGGACAGCCCCCTACAACAAAGAGTTATTTAGTCAATGGCAATAGTGCGAAGAGTGAGATTCCCATACCGGGAAGCAGAGATGAGCACTGGGCCTGAAAAGAGAGAAACTAATGAAAATCATTTATGGAGTGTCAGCATCTGCAGGTTTCTTCTTCCCATCTTTATGGTAAACCCTCCAACTGCTATTACATTTATCTGTATTTCTAAAGCATAGGTACAAATATTTTGGTTTTTGTTGTTTTCAACTTAATGATAAAAAGGGTATCATGCTGTTTATAATCTTTGGAAACTTACGTTTTTGCTCCAAATTATATTGCTGGGATTCATCTATTTTTGTGGCCGGCTTCAGGTCATTCATTTGACTGCTACATACTGTTCTATTGTATAAATGAGCTTCCAAGTATTTTGATGAATATTCAGGTTGTCTGCAGGTGTTTGCTCTTAGGAACAGCACTTCTATAAACATTTTTTTATAAAACTCACGGTGTGCATATACGTTTTTCTTTTTTTGTAAATAAATACAGGTTGGCAGAGAAATAGAAAAGTATTGGGATTATATATACCCAGATGTTAACAGTCATTAGCTCTATGTTGTGAGGATATTAATAATTCTAATAATATCGTAATAATGATTTTCTTCTTTTCTTTATTTATATTTTCTATTTTTCCTACAATGAACATGTATCTTTTTTGTAATATGAAGAAAATCTTTTCTAAAAAGCTAGGAGATTGGCATTGTTTTAAACAATTAGAATAGCTAAATATACACAAATATCTGTAAAACTGATATGATACTATTATAAAATATCTCAAGTTTAGCCTAATCCAATCTACAGAATATTCATGAATTTGTTGTTTTGTTTAATTTAAAGCTAGACTTTAACCAAAGTAATGGGTACACCTAGATTAACTCAATTTCTGAATTTGCCCAAATGGTATATAAAGTCAAAAGTAGACTTAAACTATACACAAACTGAAAACTGAAAAACAGTAAGTAATGGCAAGATAGGTGTCAAAAAGCCTGTGCTTATCAAGGTGCTTACAGATAATTAAAATGTCAACTCTATCTCAATAAAACTGAGGTGGGGCGATCTATTTTCTTACGGTAAGAAGAAAAAAGCTGCTTGGACTTGCTGCGAA
This sequence comes from Rhinolophus sinicus, assembly GCF_057876585.1. Taxonomy (NCBI): domain Eukaryota; kingdom Metazoa; phylum Chordata; class Mammalia; order Chiroptera; family Rhinolophidae; genus Rhinolophus; species Rhinolophus sinicus. The sequence goes on from NC_142501.1 coordinate 166,456,130, forward strand.
AAATACAGATAAGTGATAAAATGTGAAAGTAAACTTTAAATGATCAAAGAAATAAAAGCTGGTACTAACAACAACAAAAGTTTGTTTTTCTTCCTCCTCCCCCAAAAAGCCACTGTAAATAAACACTATATCATCCTCAAGTTTGTGGTCTGACCATCCACGATTAAACCTGTTTATCATAAATCGTAACATATTTCCAGTTTCTGTTAACAGGGCATGGCTGAGGGTTGATGGGGTAACCTCTGTATAACTACACTGTGGAGGGGGGACACTTGCTGCCTTGCTGCTGCCTCCCATTGACAGAAAAGGCAACAGCTCTTTGGAGGAGTGTCTATTCAGGTCCTCTGCCCATTTTTTAATTGGATTGTTTGTCTTTTGTTGTTGAGTTGTATGAGTTCCTTACATATTTTTGATATTAGCCCCTTATTGAAGGCATTGTTTGCAAATAACTTCTCTTCTCCCATTTGGTTGGTTGCCTCTTTGTTTTGTCGATGGTTTCTTTTGCTGTGCAGAAGCTTTTCAGTTTGATATAGTCCCATTCATTTACTTTAGCTTTTACTTCCCTAGGCTTTGGGGTCAAATTCATAAAATGCTCTTTGAACCCAAGGTCCATAAGTTTAGTACCTATGTTTTCTTCTATGAAGTTTATTGTTTCAGGCCCATTTTGAGTTAATTTTGGTACGTGGTGACAGATAGTAGTCCACTTTCATTCTTTTGCATGTGGCTTTTCCAATTTTCTCAGCACCATTTATGGAAGAGACTTTCTTTTTACTATTGTATGTTTTTGGCTCCTTTGTCAAAAATTATCTGTCCATATTTATTTCTGGGTGTTCTTTTGTTTTTAAAGATTTTATTGGGAGAAGAGGAACATGACTTTATTGGGGAACAGTTGTATTTCCTGGACTTTATTGGGGAACAGCGTGCTTTTCCCAGGACCCATTAGCTCCAAGTCCAGTTGTTGTCCTTTCAATCTTAGTTGTGGAAGGCACAGCTCAGCTCCAAGTCCAGTTGCCATTGTTCAATCTTAGTTGCAGGGGGCGTAGCCCACCATCCCTTGTGGGAGTTGAGCCGGCAACCTTGTGGTTGAGAGCACATGCTCCAACTCACTGAACCATCTGGCCTCCTGGGAGCTCAGTGACAGCTCATTGTCTTCATTCTAGTTGTGGAGGGTGCAGCTCACTGGCCCATGTGGGAATCGAACCAGCAATCCTGTTGCCCAGAACTCACGCTCTAACCAGCTGAGCCACACGTCCGTCCCTATTTCTGGGCTTTCGATTCTATTCTATTGGTCTGTGTGCCTGTTTTTCTGGCAGTACCATGTTGATTTGATTATTGTTGCTCCACAGTACAAGCTGATGTCACGGAGTGCGATACCTCCAGCATTATACTGATGACCAATAGACATGAAAAGATGCTCAACATCACTAATCATCAGAGAAATACAAATAAAAACCACAATGAGATATCACCTCACCCCAGTCAGAAAGGCTATCATTAACAAGACAAATAGTAACAAGTGTTGGAGAGGCTGTGGAGAAAATGAACCCTCATGCACTGTTGGTGGGAATGCAGACTGGTGCAGCCGTTATGGAAGGCAGTGTGGAGGTTCCTCAAAAAATTAAGAATACAATTACCATATGACCGAGCAATCCCTCTCCTGGGTATCTACCCAAAAAATCTGAAAACATTTATCCATAAAGATATATGTGCTCTGATGTTTATTGAAGCATTATTTATTGTGGCCAAGACATGGAAATAACCAAAGTGTCCTTCAATAGATGATTGGATAAAGAAGCTGTGGTACATATACACAATGGAATACTATTCGGCGGTAAGAAAAGATGAAATAGTACCATTTGCGACAACATGGATGGAACTTAAGATTATTAGGCTAAGCGAAATAAGTCACACAGAAAAAGTCGAGAACCATATGACTTCACTGACATGTGGGATTTAAAACTGAAAGCAACAAAGGAACAAGAAAAATAAAGAAACAAACAAAAACTCATAGACACAGACAATAGTTTAGTAATTACCAGAGGGTAAGGGGGATCAAATATATGGTGATGGAAGGAGAACTGACTCTGGGTGGTGAACACACAATGTGAGATATAGATGATGTATTACAGAATTATACACCTGGAACCTATGTAACTTTACTAACAGTTATCACCCCAATAAATTTTTATTAAAAACAAAGGCAACAACTGACCTCAGAGAGGAAAGCTGGGATGGAGGCTATGTTCTCAAACATTAATCAAGAGAGAATAGAGAAATGGTTCAACTTATCCAAGTCCCGCTCCTTGCTCCCATAAAAAGAAATATCACCCTTTTCTAATTTTGTCAGAGAAAATACAGGTGAAGGCCTGAATGAACTGCATTTTTTTCTTTAATTTTTCATTTCATTTTTCCTGAGTGGAGAAAATCTCTATGCTTACCTCAACGTCAAAGGATTGTTTTTTTCCTTTCTATATTACAGAGCCAGCACCCCCTACTGTGTACAGTGGTTGGAACTGTGTGATCTGAGAGTGGAACAAGAAATGTCATGTAATACAAGATAAAAAGTGGTGTGAGGGGATGCAGAAAGGAAGAGAGGGGCATAGCAGTGTGACTAACTGTGGCAGCAATTCATCTTGAAAGCCCAAAAGTTTCTCCTTCATAGAAAATGCCAGTCCCACTGGAAGCCAGAAACTATAAAGAGTATAAGCTACTGTCAAGTAGGCTTCTTTTTTGTCACTGGAGAGAAAAAGACAGGTGGCAAGCCTCCTGCTCATGCTTCTTCATGACGCAGCCTAACTGTGCACACAGGCCCGTGCAGAAAGACAGAACTGCAGGCTGAAGAGATACGGAACGCAGAGAAACTCACAGTGTTTGCCAGAGGTCTTAAGGGGATCTTCTATTTCATTCCGTAGTAATGCCCTTTTTGTTGACAAAAGTAAATTGATGATAGTCAACAGGGAAGCATTTGGTGGAAAAATTCTGTTGACCCTTCTCAGATTGAATTTGACCACAGAACAGGATACCAGCAGTTGCAGAAATGATAGATTATTGTAATGACTGCCAGAATGGCCTTTTGGCATGTTTAAATGGCAATAAATTTCACCAGGAAGAAGGCAATTTTACTACTTTAGAGCAGTAAGGAAACACAGTGTTTAAGGTGTAAATAAATCATGGGTCATTAACAGCAAGCATATTCTGTCCATGGTGCAATGCTCAATCAGTGGCTATTCATATTTAATTTAATTATGTGCATTTACTTAGCCAATTATGCTTTTTTCGTTCCAGGTCACAGACTTCTCAGGCTGACAATTTTACTCTCTTCCTGTCTCCCTTATGTCCATAAACACAGCCCTAGTTTCTCCCTCGTTTTTCCTTCCACAGGTACATAAATACGATCTCGGTAGTTCAATAACGCTAGCTCACTGAATAGCCTACTGAGATGATTAAATTAGAGGCTGATCTGCTATGTGGTCTTTGCCTTGGCTCCAAAATCCCCTCCATCCCTCGCTCATTAATCTGGCTCGGTTCTTCACTGAACTCTGCCATTAAAGGAGGAGGGAGAGGGAGAGGTGTGCAATGAAGTTTGACATTTCCTCAAAAATGATTGTATTAAAACCCACTTACATTTATAGCTCCATCTCATTTGAGAATGTTAATAAGTTGCAGTTTCATCAAGAGAAAGGTATTAGGATCTAATCAAGTCAAAGGCTTGCTCACACTGCTATGGACTGTGTTTCTGAAGCATCACTTTAAAAGGTCGTTTTTAAATACAGCTTTAAGGTGATAATTAACAAAGTTTATTAATAACAATCTGCTTGTGGACCACTTAAAACATTTGGGGTCCATCTCCAGTATCAGTTTCAGGCCAAATTCATCTCACTTCCAGCTGTGTCAGCTCTGACCACAGGAGCAGATTTCAGGGCACATACCCCCCATCCAGCAGGTCAATAGCATGATACAGACACAAATTAGTGTTGGGCTGGGGTTGGCAAAACAAGCAAAATGTCTCCAAAAGCCTAAGTCTCATTTTATACTAAGCATGATGCGAACTGTCCTTTCTCTATATGACAGAAAGAATAGTCTGGGTGATTAGTCCCAAGCCTTGCTGTTACCTCTAACACCAGGCACCTAAGTTTCTTTCTGCTGGCTTTGTGTTTCCTGGAACGTTTACTGAGACCACACTGGAAAGCTTTTCTGTTCCTGTAATTTTGTAAACAACCGGGAACGTACCAGTGGCCCCAACCACCTTCAGGCCATCATCATGTTTACCTCAGATCATCCCCGAGAACGACTGCAACTCTGGCAGCTCCTGTGTGGGATGGAGAATACAGCGGTGTCCACCACACTGAATTACCGACCCGCCCAGAGAACGTGTGATTGGCATCCCAGGTGGAGACAAAAGAGAAAGTATAAGAAGATATTAAATAAAACAAGCCACCAGCAGAAGTTTAAGAAGGCAAAATATGAAGGATTGGGTTGAAACGAGGGGGAGTTATAGCAAGAGAAAAGAATAACGTAGGCGTTTGAAGTTTTTAGAACATGATCTATCAATTGTCTTACTTTACAGATGATGAAGGACAGACCCAAACATCTGAGTGGCTTTTTCAAGGTTCACAGAGTTTGAGGACAAACTAGGACTAGCATGAGGACTAACGACGGCTAATTCTACTATCCCAGCGGAATAGTATTCCAGGAAGGGCAAACCACTGAAAGTGGTGTCAAACTGCAGCAGGGATCAGAAGACCTATGGACCAGCTGCGATCCGGGGCCACACCCAAGAGCCTGAGAAAACCTGCAGGTGTCCTCATTTCACCCCTTCGTATGAGGTTCTGTGCTCACAATTCCTGAAAACAAAGGTCTAGTGTGTTTGGGTTGCAGGAGTGGGAATGCACAGTTGTCTAAGTCCACATGTCAGTTTCCAAAGCCCAGGCTCATTTCTGTCATTATTGCAAGGGAGATAAAAAGAACACTGGTGAGAGCAGGGTATTTTTAGACTACAGGGCCAAGGTTATCTGGCTCTGGCTAAGATAAATGTGAAGGGTTAGAACCTTGCGAGTTTTCACTGCAGTTAGTCAAGTTGACCACATGTGAGGAAGATGGAATTTTTATAGAAGCTGTCGACATTTAAAAGCACATAGTCAGGTGTAGCGATAAGTCAAACCTCCCGTGTTTTTAATGGACTTGCCTCCCATCCTCACTTCCCCAGCTGATGATAGCCTTATCTCTTAGTGCTTAGTTGACGCTAGATCTATCCCCAGTCAGGCAGACCAAGGGGAAGTCTGCTTGCGCTCCGTTTGTTTGCCATTTCTGGCTAAGCTAATTGGAGGTTAGTGAAAATGTCCCCGCACAGGGTAATCGTGACCACAGGGAAGGTAATGGTGTCGGTGATGAAGATGATGATGATTTGCTGATGCCAGCAGATGAGGTAGATGCAGACTGCTTTCTCTACTTACTTATGGGGGCTAAACTATTAAAGCAAATAGCCTGAGATAAGATGTAAATGAAGGAACTTGAGTCAATAAGTGACTGTTTACTTCACATTGTGAATAAATATGGTGGCCTTAAGATAAAAAAAAAAAACTTCATTTTCTTTCTGTTTGATTTCTACTTGGTTAGCTTTATGATTTGCTTATTTTGTCAGGTTGATCAGGTATAATTAGTATGTCTTTCTAACAAAGATTAATAACTCCTCGGGTCAACAAAGGGCAATTCAGTGTGGAGACTTATTTATTTGATCTTGTGCTGTTAGTCATATGCATGGTGTCATAGACTCCCATCTACACCACAGCAACGAGGGAGAAAAACCAGTTCATTCAAGTGTAGGTAAGAGACCCGTTAGTTTAAAACTAATTGTCCTTATACAATACTTCCAGAAAAGGGTTGTTTTAAATAGGCTTTGAGAAGATAACATCTACTGAGCAATTAACGCATACGAGACACTATGCCATGTGTTTTATGCGCGTTATTTGTTTTTCAATTCTTACATTAAGCCTATGAGAGATGTATGGGAAAAAAATCTTCTTCCTCACCCAATATCCATTCTCCTTTTTGTCCTCAGCACTAGAACCCTAATTTTATTCATGGTGACAATATTGCTTGCTAAAAAGACATTTCTCAGTTTGCTAAAAAGACATTTCTCAGCTTCCTTTGTAGCTAGGAATGGCCATGGGAAATTTTTCTAACCAATGAAAATCATGCAGCATTGTTGTTTCGGATTTCAGAGAGAGTTTCTTAAAGAAAGTTTTCACTGATTTTCCTCTTTTCCCATTTCCTCCTTCCATCTTAAAACCAGATGTGATGACAACAGCTACAGCAGCCATCTTGGATCATGCATTCATATGCTAGAAGAAGGTAGAAGCCTAGATCATTCTTCACATCTCTTACATGGAGAGAAATGAAGTTCCATCTTTCTTAAGCTACTGATCTTTTGGATGTTCTATTCTATGTAACCCAACCTTACCTAATATAATAGATAAATAATATCATCCCCATTATAGAGATTAGGAAACTGAGGTTAGTTAAGTGGCAGAGCTGGAATTTGAACCCAGGTTGTCTGATCCTGGAACCTCTATTGTTAATACTATCTTGCTTATTAAGAGCAATCAAAATCACAGCTTCCTACCCTTATTCCTTGCACTCTTCACTAGAGTCATTTGGGATTTGTTTTAATCCTTCAAACTAACCTGGCCCTGTTCTATCTTGATTTAGACATTCACATATGTCATTTTCTTTGACTGAAAAGCAATTCTCCCTGTTCTTTGCCTGGATAATACCTAATTCAGCTTTTAAACATCACTTTCTCTGGAAAAAAAAAAAAAGCAGAAACTCTCCTGATCCCTGTAGGCTGGTTATGTTTCCCTCCAATATACCATCATAGTTCTCTCATCGTTCAGCACTTAACAGTCAGTGTTAAATCACAATAGATGTGAAGAAAGGCATTGTGTCTTCCCCGATTATCTCATTCACTATTAGGTACAACAGTGCTTGGTGCCTATACAGGGCCAAGAATGGTGCGTGTTCCTACTAGCTAACCTAGAAAACTTCATAATTCAATGAATTGGGCAGAGTATTCAGACATGTCTTGCCTTAATAGCCAGAAATAATTGATCAGAGACTAGATATGGCTCTGGTCCTACTAATACATCTTGCAAGTAAGATTCAATTTTAACTTAACTGTGTCCCAGAACAAAGTTCAACAATAGTTTTATATCTGGCATCAAATCAAAGAGTGCTAAGTATGCAAAAAAGGCACAAAAATATAACCCATAATGAAGAGGAAAAAAATCAATTAAGTGAAATTGACCCAGAGGTTAGAATTAACAGGCAAAAGCATTAAAACAGTTTTGTAATTATCCAAAATTTAAGTAGACATACTTAAGACATAGATATTTTTATTCAAACTTGGCCTGTCAAGTTGAAAACTACAGTGCCTAAAATAATTTTTTTTAAATACATGGGATTAATGGCAGATTAGATATTACAAAAGAATATATTAGTGAAGCTAAAGAGAGAGATATTAACTTTCCAAAAGGAAATACAGAGAGAAAAATAATTTTTAAAAATGAAAAGACCATCAGTGAACGTGAACAACATTAAGCAGCCTAGTATATGTATAATTAGTGATGCCAAAGGAGAACGAGAACAGAAAAAATATTTGAAGAAATAATGGCAAAAATAATTTCCAAGTTTTATGAAACCTATAAATCCAAAGATCCAAGAAGCTCAATGAAACACAAGCTCAAGAAACATGAAGAAAACTACACGAAGGCACATCATAATCAAACTGCTCAAAACGAATCATAAAGAGATAACCTTAAAGACACACAAAGGAAAAAAAGGTCACCTCCCACTTAGAAGAAAAAAGATAAAGATGATGGTGATTTCTTGTAGGAAACAGTACAAGGAGGAACACAGCAATATCTTTACAGTACTGAAAGGGAAAAAAAAGCTATCAACCTAGAATTCTATACCAGCAAAACGTATTTCAAAAATGAAGGTTAAACAAATGTTTTTTTATATATACAAAAGGTAATATAATTCATCATTAGCAGACTCACACTACAAAAAGTGTTAAAGGGATTCCTTTGGGCAGAAAGAAAACGATCATCACTGGCTATGTGGAGCTACATAAAGGAATAAAGAGCATAAAGAATGGTAACTACATGTGTAAACATATGACTTCTTCCTTATGATATAAATCTCTTTAAAAGATAACTGGTTGTTGAAACAAAATATAAAAACAATGTATTGTGGGGTTTATAACATATGTAAAGTCAAACTTCTGACAATAGAAAAGGTGAGAAGGGGAGAAATGGAAGTACTATTGTAAGGATCTTACACTATACATGAACTGGTATATTACTTGAAGGTGGCCTGGATAAATAAATATGTATGATCTAAATGCTAAAGCAAGCATTAAAATGAGAAAACAAAGAATTATACCTAATAACCCAAAAAAGATCAAATTAAATCTTAAAAAATACTTAAGCCAAAATAAATCAGAAAAAGAGGGGAACAGAGGAACAAAGTACAGTTTAAACATAATCATGTCAATAATAGCATAAAGTGTAACTAGTTTAAACACTGCAAAGATTATTGAATTGAATTACAATGGAAAAAACCTAACTACACGCTGCTACAAGAAACACACTTTAAACATAAAGATACAAATAGGTTAAAAGAAAAAAGATGGAAAAAGATAAACAATGAATACATAAAGCAAAAATTAAAATAAAAGCTAGTGTAGATGAGTAGATATATTGATAACAAGCAAAGCTGATTTGAGAGCAAAGAATATTAGCAGGGATAAAGAAGATTATTTTATAATGATAAAAGGCTCAAGTCATCAAGAGGACATAACAATCCTAAATGTTTATGTACCTAATAACATAGCTTAAAAATATATGAAGCAAAAACTGTGAGAATTGCAAGGAGAAACAGACAAATCCATGATTAGAGTTGGAGATGTCAATACCCCTACTTCAATAATTGATAAAATAAGTAGAAAAACAGTGAGGATATAGAACACCTGAATAGTCCAACTTGACCTAATTCACAATTATAAAATAATCCTCTCAACAACTGACAAATACTCACTTTTTTCAAGGGCTCACAGAACATTTACCAAGGTGTGGACAGGAATGAGGGGATTTAAAAGTGCACAAGAAAATTTCTGGATGCAATGGACATGTCCATTATCTTGATTATGGTGATGGTTTCATGGGTGCATATACTCATATATGTATATGTCAAAACATATCAAATTATAAATTTTAAATGTATATTGTTCATCATACGTCAATAAAGTCATTTTTAAATAGAGATAGATACAGATATATGGTATAGAGATTAGAGACAGAGATAGAGACAGAGATGGGGATGGGGGGGTGGAAGGGAAGGAGGAGGACGCGGAGGCGGAGGGAGAGGGAGAGGGAGAGAGAGAGGACAGAGAGCGATAGCAGTGCTCTTTTCTCTGGGTTGATCCTGACATAAAGGGTAACGTTAACCTGTATATCTTTAAATTGTCTGGTGTATGAAATTCTCTATCCTAGACTCCATGAGTAATCCCGTAAACTATTTTCTCACTAACTCCCCTACCCACATTAATTTTGCTAAGAATTTACCTTACAAATCTCCAACAGATTATTTGTATAATCTCCCATCTTCAGTCTAGCTCTGTAGTGAGGCCACAGAGTACTGCTGCTGAAAATCCCCACCTGTGTTGCACAGGTGTCAGATTCCTGCTTTCCAATCCTCACTTTAAGACAATGCTTTTGTTCTTCCATGTACATTCTGCTTCTTCCATCTGGAAGAGTTACCTAGTAATTCTTCAGAAAACCTCTATGATATTACTTCTACCAAGAAGCTTTCCCTGATCCCCGCCAAAGCCAGAGAAGGTAATCCCTCCAGGCTCTAGGCTACTGTACCTATTATCAGTCTTATTATACTATATTGAAGATCATATATATGTGTGTGTATAATTTTATACCACATATATTATTGTATATTGTATCATTATGTATAGTTTCATATATCCATACATATGTGCGTATATATTTATTTCCTTTCCTTATACTCCTTGAGAGCCAGGACAAAGTCTTATAACATAGTACTTGGCACACAGTAGGTGCTCAATAAATGATTGTTAAATTGAATTGATTATTTTTACCACTGCCACACCCAAAGCTTTCTGGAGAAATCAAGTACTAGAAAGTGAGGCACTAAATATTCATGAATGCTGACTCCACCTCTCAGTGTGGCAATACATAACAGGTATAATTTTAAAATCTGAATGAATAATTAGTAGGAGTCCTTATAAAAGAAAACAATATATATTCAAGAGATAAATTCTTGCTCCAATTTAAAAATATAGAAATTTCCTTTCTTTCCAAATATTTACTTAACAAATTCCTAAACTTAAAAAATTCATTAATTATACAAAAGTTTCCTCCATCTTCCTCACCTTATACTACCCAGTCCCCAACGTTTGTTTGTTTGTTTTCTTGGGGGGGGCGGTTAATAGCCTTATATAAGTCTGTTGGTGATCTGTTGAAGTGTCTCTTCAGCTGGATTGTCCCATTTCTCCTCCTGGGGTTACAGTGGGTCCCTGGACACAATAGGTTCTTATTCAACCCTTGTCAATCCTTCACTGGGTTCAAAACCACAGTCCTGAGTATTGCAGGGTTTGAGAGCACTGGTTTTGAGGCTGGTTGCCTGGGTTTGAATCCCAGGCCTACCACGTAATGGCTGTGTGACCTGGAACAACTTATTCAACCTCTCTATACCTCAGTTGCTTAGTAAGCAGTCAATAGATGTTATCTGCTATTATCAGCACCCAATAATCATGAATTAAATAAGTGAGTGGTGGCTCTTGAATAAGAGTAAGCAGGTCCTATATAGTTTGATTTGAGGGATTTGGGTAGGTTTTTCCTACCTCAAAAATATTTCACAACTCCTAAAATTCCACCATTAAAAAAAACACATTATTTTGAGTTAAACTGAACTCTTTGCCTGAGATCTTTTTTTTTTTTTTATTCATCTTTATTAAATTTATTGGGGTTGTTGCAGAATCCAAGACGGGAAAGAACCCAAGCGGCACTCAGAGAGTTAGGAGAGTCAGTTTTATTACGCCGGCAGACTCAGCGGCATCCTTCCCAAAAGACTGAGGCCCTAGCAAGGTTTTGAGAAGGTTTTTATGGGTTGGGGACTTCCTTGAGTCGGGAAAGGGGTAGGTGTCGTCTGGTGATTGGCTCAAGGTGTGGCTTGGAGGGGGTTATGCGGAAGTGGGCTGGGGCTTAGGCTGGGGACTTCTCTCTCCTCTCGGGCCACCATTTTAGCTCACGTCCACGTGGCAGGGAACCATTTTAAGGTCAGTTTCCCCATCACGGTGACATTGGTTAGTAAAATTACATAGGTTTCAAGTATACAGTTCTATAATACATCATCTATATATTGCATTGTGTGCTCACCATCCAGAGTCAGTTCTCCTTCTGTCACCATATATTGACCCCCTTTACCCTCTTCTACCATCCCTTACCCTACTCTTTACCATTCGGTAACCACTAAACTCTTGTCTGTGTCTATGAGTTTTTATTTGTCTTGTTCATGTGTTGTTTTCAGTTTTATATCCCACATATGAGTGAAATCCTATGGTTCTTGACTTTTTCTGTCTGACTTATTTTGTTTAGCATGATATTCTCAAGATCCATGCAGCCTGTCACAAATGGCAGTATTTCATATTTTCTTGTGGCCAGGAAATATTCCATTAGTATATATGTACCACATCTTCTTTATCCAATCATCTATCAAAGGACACTCTGGTTATTTCCATGTCTTGGCCACCATGAATAATGCTGCAGTGAGCATAGGGGTACGTATATCTTTACAAGTAAATATTTTCAGATTTTTGGAGTAGATACCCAAAAGAGGGATTGCTGGGTCATATGGTAACTCTATTTATTTTTTTAAGGAAACTCCATACTGTTTTCCATAGTGGCTTTTTCAACAGTTGGGAGTAACACGTCATAATAATCAACATAATTTTAAACATTATTGCTATGTTGTGCCAATTAGTCTTCACAACCATCCTATGAGCTCAGGACTCATTATTTCCATTTTATAAGTATGGAAAATGGAACACAAAAAGAAACTCTGGCCAAAGACAAAAAGCAAGACAGTGGTAGAGCTAGGATTTGAACCCAGGCGGTCTGACCCCTGTGACTACACTTGGAGGCACCATGTCTATCAGTCATTCATTCATGACATAAATAGCTATAGTCTCCATGTACCGGAATCCATGCCAGGACCCAGAAATAAGGGCACTAGGCTGGAGGCAGAGTGCACCCTGAAAAGCCTGGCAAAGAAACAGAAGGGGGAAGTGGTTGGGAAGTATCAGAGATGAAGGAAGAGTCCTAGCTTTGCTTATCTCACAGGTTTACCACGAGTGGTAAACTTGAAATTCCCGCATAGGGTTGGCTTTTGCTTTTGTCATGTGTCCTGCCTCTTTCAGTGTAGCCTCTGGAACTTGTTTGCCCAACTAAAGGCTGTTTCCATCACTTACAACCTGGGCAAGTGTCTATCAACCTCTCAGAGTTTCACCTCTAAAACAGAGATTTAAAGTCTTACAGCCTGCCTGATTGGACCTGTTGGGAGAATTGAATGCATGAGTCCATGCAGATAAAGCACTTTTCTGTTTTTCCCCAAACAACTTCTAGAAAATTTGGTTCTGACAGCCCATTTGGTTAATGACCTGAAAGCCTTTTCCCAATCCGGCTAATTCCAAGACTAAAGAAAAGAATTTCCTCCTCCTTCTTTCTCCCTGAGAAAAGGGGATAATGTGCAGTTCCCGAAAGACTTCTTAAAAGACAGATAAAAAATTGTTTGCCTAGGGGATGACCCTTTTAAAAATGGAAAAACCTCTGATCCCCCTGGTTCAAACCCATCCTCAGGCCAAATACTTTCCCCCAGGCAGCTGTTTGGAATTATAGTAATAGTTATCTTTGGTTGACTGACTTGAGGATCTAGGAGCTATGAGCACATTCATTTAAAATTAAAAGGAAAAAATTTTTTCTAAAATCCTTACTGAACTACCGGTTCCAAAAGACTTCTTAAAGTCAAAATCAAGCTCAATTAAATTTCATATCTAGTTCCATTCCATCTTAGCCTTAAGCTTATGCTTTATTCATCTGTTATTTATATCAATAATTATTTTTATATTCACTATTTTTATTTCTGTTTATTGTTTATTTATAGCTCACTCATCATGCAATATTAATCAAGCTATAACAGCAGCTCTGAGGAAAAAGTGGACTCCTTTTTCATTTACCTTTATAAATATTTCAAGCTGGTAGCCAAAATGCACAAGTCCTTCATTTTTATATAAGCTCTTTGATGTGCTAATTTATGAAGTACAACAAACTCTTTGCTACGGGTCCCAAAATAAGTGCTTAATATCATTGGCCCCAAACTTCCCTGCATATAAGAAGATATTCATACGTAGAAACGATATGTCACTGATTATGCTGCAACTAAAAATAGGCCTCCCAAGAAAGCTAGAGGGCATATAAATGGTGTGTTTGAGAAAACCACTGAGTCACAGACCAAATAGAAGAAGCAACTGCCATACTACCAGTAATTTAGAAAATTTGGTTTGTATTTATCTCTGTGTTGACTCTAAATCTCATATAACAGTATACTCAATCCAAGCATCATAGAGTACTATTATAGAGATGGGAAATTCCAGTCACTTCAGGAACAAATGATTATTGAACATTATATTACAATGCACTTCATAATTTTATAAAAATTATCTGTGTATTGGTCGCTACTCCTAGAATGTGAATTTCTTTAACACATAGAATATGCATAGTTTTTTAAATGAATGAGTTCTGTAGCCAATCAGAAAGTCAGTCACTAACAATAGGGTTGTATATATAAAATCATATCTTAGGGGTAGATCAAAACCATACAAAGGTTTGTTTTACTCAAAACTACCTAAAAAGAACCAATCCATCCTTCAGTTTCAAGTACCCTAAGACTCTATACTTTATCATTCTATAATAAGAAAATCAGTGCTCAAACTATACTACAAAGCTACAATAACCAAAATAGTATGATAGTGGCACAAAAATAGATATATAAATCAATGGACTAGAATAGAAAGCCCAAAATAAATCCTTGCTTATATGGTCAATTAATCTATGACAAAGGAAGTAAGAATATACAATGAGGTAAAGAAAGTCTATTCAATAAGCAGTGTTGGAAAACTAGATGTATACATTTTTTTTAAATGAAATTGGACCACTTTCTTACACCATATACAAAAATAAACTCAAAATGGATTAAAGACTTAAATGTAGGACCTTAAACCATACAACTTCTAGAAGAAAATATAGGCAGGAAACTTTTTGACATCGGTCTTAGCGATATCTTTTCAGATATGTCTTCTCAGGCAAGGGCAACGAATGCAACCACATCAAACTAAAAAGTTTCTGCACAGCAAAGGAAACCATCAACAAAAAGAAAAGACAACTTACTGAATGGGAGAAGGTATTCGCAAATGATATATCTAAAAGGGGTTAATATCCAAAATATATAAAGAATTTATACAGCTTAACACCAAAAAAAAAAAAAATCCAATTTAAAAATGAGCAGAAGACCTGAATAGACGTTACTCCAAAGAGTACATACAAAGAGGACAACAGACATATGAAAAGATGCTCAACTTCACTAATCATTGGAGAAACGCAAATTAAAACTTCAATGAGATATATCACCTCACACCTGGCTATCATCAATAAACCAACAAGTGTTGGTAGGGATGTGAAGAAAAAGGCACCCTCGACACTGTTGGCGGGGTTGCATATTGTTGCAGGCACCACGGAAAACATTATGGAGATTCCTCAAAAAGCAGAAACATAGAGCTGCCGTATGACCCAGCAATGCCACTTCCAGGTATTTATCCAAAGAAAACAAAAACACTCATTCAAAGACATATGCACGCCTATGTTTACTGCAGCATCATTTACAATAGCCAAGATATAGAAGCAACCTAGATGTCCACCAATAGATGGATGGATAAAGAAGATGTGGTCCTTATGTATAATGGAATATTACTCAGCCATAAAAAGAATGAAATTTTGCCATTTGTGACAACATGGATGGACCTAGAGGGTATTATATTAAGTGAAACAGTGAGAGACAAATACTGTATGATTTCACTTATATGTGGAAGCTAATTAAACAAATGGATGGACAAACAAAACAGAAACAGTCCCAGAAATACAGAGAACAAGTTAATGGTTGCCAAAGGGAAAGGGGATGAGGGAATAGGTGAAAAGGAAAAAAATAAAATAATTAAATAATTTAATTTAATTTAAATATAGGCTAAATAATTGAAGAAATGACTCATAAAATCGGTACTGTATAAATAATAAGTGCTCATTTAATGAGAACTTACCATGTGAAAGGCCTATTTCCAAGTGCATTGCATTTTCATAAATATGTTGCCATTTAAACTTTACAACAACCCTATGACATAGATTTTATCCCTGTTTTCACATTAAAAAACAGCAATTTGCTTTGCAAGTTTTACCTTTTTTACTAAGATAATTTTTTCCCTGATAAATAAACAATATAAGTGACACCTCAAGATTTTAAACAATTCACTTCTACTATCCTCCCTCCCCCTTTACCCTCTGGTCTATGTCTGTGTCCATGAGTATTTCTTTTTTTTGTTTATCTTGTTCCTTTGTTGCTTTCAGTTTTATATCCCACATATCAGTGAAGTCATATGGTTCTCGACTTTTTCTGATTGACTTATTTCAAAGTCAAATATATGGTGATGGAAAGAGAACCGACTCTGGGTGGTAAACACACCATGTGATATACAGATGATGTATTTCAGAATTGTACACCTGAAATCTATGTAATTTTACTAGCCATTGTCACCCCAATAATTTTAGTTAAAAAAGAACAATAAAGAAAGAAAGAACAATAAAACAAAATTAATTAATTTACTCTCTAAGAAAAAAAGATTTCAAACAATTCATGTAAGTCATGTATCCCCTTTTCAGGAGAAATTACAAAACAATTCTCATTTCAGGGGCAGGGTCTGTTCCAGCTAAACACTACTTCACTGCATCACGGTGTTGGTTGGTGGACACTAGGGAATTGCTTTATTCTTACTATAAACCCTCTCACTTTCTCTTTACTAGGTTTCTTATCTCCTTTTTGCCCAACTCTTGACTGTATGACTTTTTCATTAGGAAACAGACAGGTAAATGGGAAAAAGTCACACCCCACATCTATCCTTTTCAAATATTTTTCACCGAGTTTCACATTAGTCTCACACTTTCGTTGAACTATTTGGAACACACCTGGTTCATTTGACACCAAAAAAGTTCATCCTAGCCGGCATAGTCAATAATTAGCATTGTATAGTGTACTATTCTAAAAATAATTCTGTTTATTTAAAACTGCCTGTATAGAATTTAACCAGGAGTTTAGAAAGGAAGTTTTAATAATGACTATGAACTGACAATTATCCTAGGTAACCAGAACCTACCATGTTTCCCCAAAAATAAGACCTAGCCAGACCATCAGCTCTTAATGCATCTTTTGCAGCAAAAATTAATGTAAGACCGGGTCTTATTTTAATATAATATAAGACCAGGTCTTTTAATATAATACAATATAATACAGGATATAATATAATACAATACCAGGTATAATATAATATAATATAATATAATATAATATAATATAATATATACCAGGTGTTATATAAGACCGGGTCTTATATTAATTTTTGCTCTAAAAGATGCATTAGAACTGATGGTCTGGCTAGGTCTTATTTTTGGGGGAACACGGTAGAACAATACCTGACACTGGTAGGCACGCATTAAATATTTTTTGAATGAGTGAATATTCTATTACCTGTGATTCTAATATCCCCTGCCAAGGCTGTCTTCCTTTGTACCACTAATCAGGACAAATTCCAATCACAGTCCTATTACATGGCCCTTAAATTAGCAAGTGTGTACAACAACCAGAAAGGACGTCATTGCTTGAAAGGATAAAAGGGGCCTGGCTGCCAGGCCCACCATGTGAGTGTTCGCAGGAACACAAATGGCTTAGTCTTTGGGATGAGAATAGAGAAAAGAGGTTAGAAAATGTATTCTCCCCTTCATGGACAGTGATCCAGTACCTTTTTTGGCCACAAATCCCCAAGGACAAGCATTAATTTAAAAGGTCATTGCAGAAAATCTTTTAGGAGAGAATATTAAAACTAGCTAGAGGGAGAAAACACTTACAACTCTTTTGTATTATTTGACTTTTTCTCCTATGTAACAATTGCCTATAAACTTACAAAGAAACCAACGGATAATACTAAGAACAAGACAGTATATAAAATTTTATTCTGCATTTATCCTTAACATGGTCTGTTACAATTAATACTTTAAACTATTGGTATTTAAATAAATTGTGGTGTGATGTCTTTCCTTCAAGCTGACACTTTATAATAATTGGCCTTGCCTATTGATAGACAAATATGAAGTAGAATAGGAGGAATTTTTTTTCTTAATTAATGTTTATTGGGGTGACAACTGTTAGTAAAGTTACATAGATTACAGGTGTACAATTCTGTAATACATCATATAGATATCACATTGTGTGTTCACCACCCAGAGTCAGTTCTCTTTCCATCACCATATATATGATCCCCTTTACCCTCATAGGAGACATTATTTTATTTGCAAAGCACTTACTAACTGTAGAATACTCTGTCCCAAATAAAATATTTCAGAGTTGATTCCATTTCTAAGGTAAAAAAAAAAAAATGTACACCTCTAAGTACTGATTTATTCTTTTCTCTCTGATGACAAAAGCTAAATTAGTCTAAAAATTATGAGTATTGCATCTGTAGCATACTCCTGTGTTATAACTACCCCACCTCTTTAATCAATTTGCTATTCCAAAGTGGAAAATGATTTAGGAAAAGCTGTCAGAGACAACAGGAGAGAAAGAGAATCTAATCTGGATAAGTTATTAAGAAAACTGCTTCTTTGAGTCTTTAACATTTAAACTGTCCATGGAGATTTAGAAATGAAGGTGATGGGAGGTCAGGGAGATGGGGGCCGGTGGGGGGGCTAGAAAATGGACTAGATGTTGCCAGTGGCACTGTCTAGTTCTACAACAAATGGAGGGGGAAGAATAGGGAAGTTACATGTCAAGGGATAAAGAGAAAAAGCAGCAGAGACAGGTAGCAAAAAGAACAACTATGAGACACAGGCATGAATAAGGGGAAAGACAAAGGGGAACATGAAAAGTGGAGGACAGGGAAAAGAGAAGTAGAGAAGGGGTCATAAAAAGAGAGGGAGCACAGAAGGGCCTACAGGGAAGAATGAAAAGAAGAGAAACAGAGAGAAACAGAACAGCCTCTCCATCATCAGCGGTGCCTTCTTCATGTTCGTCTCTTTTTTTTTTCAGATGGCACACTGACAGAAGATTAATTCAAGTCAGCTGCTGAAAATAATTATTGCATTATGGGAGCAGTAATCATTATTTAGAACATGATTAAATATGTCTGCACCTATTGACTCTGCCTATGATTTATGTATTTGTTTAGTCAATAGTCTAATGTAAATGATGTAATTAATTATAGATGGTGGTGTCAGGTCATTGGTGAAAACAATCTGAAGAGAACAAGGGCTCTGTTTTTTTCATGACAGATGCAGAGGGGGGAGTGGGCTGAGTTGAGGGAATTCCAGGGGAACTTTTTCACGTGTGAATGGCGGCTTGGATCTCAATTTGCATGTTGTCTTTCTGTTGTTCAGCCTTCGTTTAGAAATTGAAATAACTTGTTAAGCAAAGGGGAAGGGAGCACATGATTGCCAAGAGGACGCCTGGGACTTGGGCGGGTGAGGAGGTAAAGAGCCAGCTGCTCCCTAACACAGGGGAGCATGGCACCATCATTTACCGCTTCATAAAATTAAATGTTTTCCAAATTAAATCAGTAGGCAGTGTGCAGGAGGCCTACTATCTCTAATAACAATTTTTCAATCAATATTAGGGTCCTTGCCGGTATGAAATCTGAGCTGAGAAAGTTAGAACAGGTTGGGGAGGGCACACTGGGGGGGAGCAAAGGAAAGGAGGTGGAAACAAGGTTTGAGTACTGAAGCTTTCAATCAAACCAAACGTTTAGAAAATATAGATATATATGCATGGTGGATTCGCCATCACTGTGAGTCTATTCCCCGTAGATTTTTCTCTTAACTGATAATTCGGTCAGTCACATTCCTCAGAGGGAGGTCATAGGTCACCCCAGCCCCTGTCAGGCCTCAGAGAAACCATTTCCATTTTAATGCCACAGCTATAATCTATCAAAGATGTGATGTACAAGATACAATGAATTTAAGTGGTCTTCATATATCACTGAGCTTTCATGCCTTCACCTGGGTAATAGTCTGAATTACTCTCCCTACCTCACAATCTGTCACCCCCAGTAAAATAACTGCCATGGTGGTGTTAATGGCAGATTTGTCCAAATTGGGGCTACAGTAGCCAAAGTCATTCTACATCATAAACTTTAGCATTCAGTACCTAGCCTGGAAAGGGCCCATAGCTTAAATTTTTTTTCTGTGACTAATTCTACAGAGAGGTACTGCTCATGTTTTTATTTATAAGCGCTAAAATAAATCTAGCTGCGGCCGCATACAGTCTGCCTTCTCCATTTTTCTGTATCTAGTCCTCTAGTCCCCTCTCTTGCAAGCCTATCTAATCTGACCTGTCACTTTTCCCCGAAAGGTATCTAATAGACATAGATCTCTTCCTTAGACAATAAACATAGCAGAGTTCAGAAGACTCAGCTAATAGTTATTGACCTTCTCTGCAACTCCACTATTAACCCTTCTTATTTTAACCCTTCTTATTTTACCACTATGTAGTAAAAGTCCTCTAATTTTACCACTAAGTAATAAATGTTACCAACACATACATCACACGCCTAACCTCTCCGTGGCTGTGAAACTAGTGTCCTGTAAAACACTCCAGAGGCGTAGGTCTCCAGTGTCCCCCTTATTCAAGCTTCATGCATCCCTCTCTGCTGCTATTGTGTGTTTTTTTCAATTTTTAATTTATTTTTCAATTACAGTTGACATATAATATTACATTAGTTTCAGGGGTACAACATAATGATTAGCCATCTATATATCTTCCAAAGTGATCACCCCGATAAGTCTAGCATCCACCTGGCACCGCACATAGTTATTACCATATTATTGACTATGCTGTGCTTTACATCCCTGTGATTCTATTCTTTTCATGAGTTCCATGGTCTACCATCACCAAAATCCAACCTACTATTTTATTTGCAACCTTTAGATCAAGGGGTAGAGACCAGGATTTGGACCCAGTGTCTGAGATTTGGCAGAAATATTATAAAGAGATGCTCTCTGTAGTAACCTGGACAATATTTGCCATCCCATCAATGAATCCATGATGGGACTGTATAATGCTTGATCATTTAGGTACTGAAATCCCTGGGATCAGACCAAGAGAGACTTAGGTTAGATTAGTTGGCTACAGGTGCTCATCTCACCAAAGCTCCTGGATAAACATCGTATAAGAATATATCACCTTTGTATGAGACACACAATATTGAGAGCGGACCTTGGTTTCTGTGCATTAGTCTAACATGATAAGAATATGTACACTAAAGAAATCTTCCAGAAAAGAGGTGATTCCTTTTATTCATAGGTCACCTAGTATTTGAGCCACCCAAGGCTTATAATTAGTAATCACAGGTAAATGTATAAAGACTGTTAGTTTTTTAAGAGGACTCGCTTCTAAATCATTTATAGCGTTTCTTACCTTGTTCTTCATATATGAAAACTGGGGCCATTAGGACCTATGGATATTTACCTCTCTAGGCTGTGATAAGGATTAATGAAGTAAGGTTTATAAAATGTCTTGGGCCACTCACTCTTCCACAGGCTATGGATTCCTAGAAATGGAGGCAAAGCTGTCTAGAAAGCTGATGGCTTGGTTAAAAGGCCAAAAAGTCAATAGAATTGAAATTATTTAGGAAAGGTTCAGACAGAACACGGAGCAGCAATTATTTCTTCGGGTTTCAGACTGTTTGTGTTGAGCAATAACAAAAGAGTCTGCCCTTCCGCTTCTGATAGTGCTTTCATTAAGGTAAACAGTATATTATTCATGCTGAGGGTTTCTCCAGCAGCCTGTTTGTTTCCACTTTATCTGGGCTTCTTTGCAGTGAATTGTACACTCAGGAGATGTAAATTAGAAATATGCTCCCAGCCAGTCAAAATCCGTGAAAGCCTTTCAGTTCAGTTGGAAAGAAATGTAGTAAAATCAGGTCAAAAGAAGGAATGTTCTATCAAGGTTCTTGAACCACCATAGAGCAGACTTTACTGGACTCTCCAGTCTGTTCATGAGGCGTGTTTGTAAGCCCATATCGTACAAACATGTGCAGTGAAAGGATGGTCTCACTTGTACAGAGTCACATCTCAGCAGACCCCTGAAGAGAGAGCATAGATGTCCCAAGGAATCACTTTGCCATAATTCTACACACCTTTTGGCCTGAAAGATTCTTTGGATTATTATAGATACATATTTTTTAAATCACTTAGCTCAATTCTCCTCTAAAAGAAACTAGACCTTGCATAAAGACTCTCAAAAAGTTTTCCTAAAGATACAGACTGATTTTTCTAAGTAATTGACTTCACTTCCCTAAAATGGATAGAATTGAACAAAGAGTAAGCAAATTGTGTGGCTAAATATTTAGAAAACCATCATAGAATCCCAAAGTAAGTAATGAAAATGTCTATCTAGGAAACACCTGTCCATCTCCCCCAACTCCCACCAAGAACAAGGTTTCAAAAGATAACGCGGTGTGTGCTGATAACACTCAGGTTTCCTAAAGTTGTCACTTTTCCTGTGGGAAAACACCTTGTAAAACGGGATGGAAGCAAGGCTTTGCTGACCCTTTGTTTGCACACTTTGGTAGTTTACAAAGCTCTTCCTAGGCATTTAGAGTCATATCAGCAAAAATCCTGCCACCCTTTATCTCCCAAAAAAGTTTTTAGCAAGGATCAAAGCTCTGCGCTAGTTCAAACCCCTTGGCTATGTCCCTTAAATTGGTGTTGTTCAAATTTCAGTGCATATAAAATAGGATTGCCAGATAAAAGACAGGCTGCACAGTTCGATTTGAATTTCAGATCAATAATAGTTTTTTGGTTTTGTTTTTTTGCTTTTTTTCATTGGGGAATATTGGGGAAGAGTGTGTTTTTCCAGGATGTCAAGCCATTGTTTTTCAATATAGTTGTGGGCAGCGCAGCTCAGCTCCAAGTTAAGTCGTTGTTTTCAATCTAGTAGTTGTGGAGGACGCAGCTCACTGGCCCATGTGAGACTCGAACCGTTGACCTTGGGGTTATGAGCACTGCGCTCTAACCACGGAGCAAACCAGTCACCCACGGGTGGCTCAGCTCCAGGCTCAAGCCATTGTTTTTCAATCTAGCTGTGGAGGGTGCAGCTCACTGGCCCATGTGGGAATCGAACCGGCAACCTTGGTAAGAGCTCGCGCTCTAACCAACTGAGCCATCCGGCTGCCCCAATAATAGATTTTTAGTAGAAATATGTTCCCAAGATTGCATGGGATATACATATACTTTAAAAATGTTGTTTGTCTGAAATTCAAATTTAACTGAGTGTCCTGGGTTTTTCTGTTCACTTGTTTTTTGTGTGTGTTTTGTTTTGTTTGCTAAATCTAGCAACCCTAGAATAAGAATTACCTAGGAAGTTTACTTTACAAGGTAGACTCTCAGTCCCCAAATCCATAAATTGGATTTCATAGTTCTATGGTGAGGTCAGGAAATCTTATTTTTTTAAGTAAGCACTCTGGA
This sequence comes from Rhinolophus sinicus, assembly GCF_057876585.1. Taxonomy (NCBI): domain Eukaryota; kingdom Metazoa; phylum Chordata; class Mammalia; order Chiroptera; family Rhinolophidae; genus Rhinolophus; species Rhinolophus sinicus. Next base: position 166,479,052 of record NC_142501.1, read on the forward strand.
TGATCCTAGCGCGAGCAGACTTAAAACCACGTTTCGAGAAACACTTCTTAAACAGTGGGATGTCCCTTGATGTTCCTTCATATATCAGCAGCAAAATGTTTCGAATTTAAAGGTGTTAGTTATTACAACTTTGTCGTGGAAGTCTAATATGTTTGCCCACTCTTATAAAATCCCAAAGATAGATAGAGTCCTTGATCTCCCAGAGGGCTAAGCACCAGCAACATGAATTTCTGTCAAGGGACAAATGGAGCCTATTACCTCTTACTGGTAATTTTCCTTTTTCACATATAAAATAAACTGATTTTTGTTGCCGTATTTCTTTTGCAACTTGGGTATTATTTACAATAAATTGAATCCTTCCCGGACTTGACATATTACACTGATCTATGACTTTGCTTTCATTTTGTCCTGTTAACTAGAAACCCACTTCATCATGAAATATGTTCCTCACACTTTCCCCCATAGTGAGTAAAAACATTGATAAAGCATCATAAATTGTAGGTCATTTCTCAAAAGCTTCCTGTTACAGTGAGGATTGGGAGAAGGAAAAGTAAGCACTGATCAATGGCCACTTGATAAAATTTATGCTGAATATATGGACAGAAAAGCAATGGATGTATTAGAAGCCGCCTTGTAAGATGCTTGTCTCACATTCAGACTTCATTCTTTACTCCATAATGCCAAAAGTAATTCAACCTTCCTCTCTCTAGCAAACTACTCCCGCCCCCAAAATAAATTAATTAATGTAAACTTCTAACAATGATTTTTGCCTAAGTCACCTAGATAATTGCAAAGGAAGTAATATACCTAGGCTACCAGGATAGTTACTCAGTCCTCTCCTTTATTCTGTGTTAATCTTGGGTACATATTGTTGCTTAAAGCCTAATTTGGACCAGAGATGCGAAAAAAACACTGATCCCAGAACACACAATATCACCAATGTAATGACATGTGTGATTTACTGTGTGCCAACAAATCTACCAGGCGTTTTACCAGCATTTTCTCAGGCAGGACGTTACAGCAACATTTTAGCAATGAGGAATTAATGATTTGGCTCAGACCACAAGGTAAGGGATGAAAGGAAAGGATGGAGAGAGAGAGAGAGAGAGGGAGGGAGGGAGGGAGGGAGGGAGGGAGGGAGGGAGGGAGGGAGGGAGGGAGGGAAAGGGAGAGAGAGACAAGGGGTGGAAGGGAGAGGGAGAGGAGAAAAAGTGGGGGAAAAAGGGAGAGAGAAGGATAAGGTCCTTTAAAACCTATTTCAGCTAAACAGTTTTCCATGTTCTTTCTCTAAAACATCATAAGTATAGGTCTCCAATATCTGAGACCCTTCAATATTCCAAGGAATCAATACCATTCTTTGCCATAGCACAATATCCACTTTATCAACCTCTCCTCCCCTAGAGGTTGTGCCTTAATAGCATTAAAATGTTTTTTATAAGTAAATTCAACTATGAAAATGAGTACTCACCAATATGCCTAGTAATACAATGACTTGGAGTACTCAGTCCTAAGCCCTGCAGTGTTTAGGGTCGCATATGCCTTCACGCAAGAGGCTGAGTATTTCTCTTCCAACTCTTCTCAGCCGCATATTGAGGAAAATGAACCTGCCTCTCAGGATTGGTATGAAGAATAGCTTATAAAAATGAGTGCAAAACCCTTTGCAAATACAAATGCCGTATGAATGCTAAGTAATAATAAAGATCTGTATGAATGCCGTGAAACAGCCCAACTTCCAGGTGCTTTTTCAAACTGGACACTAACCATTTAAGATTCATCCATCATTCACCTTCAGGCATCCCTTTCTTTATGAAAACATAAAATGGGCTGTCTGCATTGCAAGAAAATGGAAACACTGAATTTCAAAGCATATGAGCCCATATACCTTGACCATTTGAAGTAATGGGTTATGTTATTTAGTTAATAAAGATAATGCTCAGGAAGTAATTAAGGGGCAAAAATACCAGTTACCATTATGATTTTGTTTTCTGCTCAGAGGGCACAGAATTCTAGCTGCAAGTAGATTTTGGAGACATCATAAAGATAGGTGGCACACAGCCAGTGTCACAGTGTATGTATAGTCATTATGCCTGTTCCTAACTCCTCCAAGAAGTCACTTGTCAGGAATCCCCAAGCAGTGTCTGTATATTGGAAGACAGGGGGCGGGGAGAGATGCGGTGTTCATAAGCAACATGACAGTGACGACTGTGATCCTGCAGCCCATTGCAGCAGGAACGGAGGGAGCGGGGAGGAAAGAGGGAGGGAGGAGGGAGGGAGGGGTGAGGGAGGAAGAGAAAAAGGGAGGAAGAAACTTCGCCAGCAAACCATTTCCTCTGAAGACATGATTCACTAACATTTGATTTGACAAGTTGTAGGCACTCCTAACATTATTTTTTTCCCCTTTGCTGTTCATTTGGGGAGCAAAGATTTATTGCCTCTCCTGAAAAGGACAAGGGATGCACTAGAACTGAGAATTAATAGGGTTTCTTTTCCCCATTGCCCATCTTTATAGAAAAGAACTACTACTTGACTAGATTCTTAATTCTTTTTTGTTCCAAAATACAGTGAATTCTTTACAATATTAAATAAAATTTGGAAGCAGAAGGAAACAGTACTCAGGTTGTGGGGCAATGGGAGGCAATCCATTTAAAAGTCAAATCCTCTTCCCATGTGAAGTTTCCTTTCCAGTCAGTCAATCCAGCCCCTGTCACTGGATTGCCCTCCTCTTTAAATGCACTGTGCATAAATCTGCCATACACATGAGCCATATTGTATATGGGTTTGCACCTAATACACACTAAAAAAAATTATGGAAGATTTCATTCATAAAATACCAAGCAATTATTGTTTATTAAAAAAAAAAAAGGGCAAAAAGAGGCTGGCTCCCAGTCTGCATAGATATTGTTAGGTATCTAATGAAGTGTTCTATGAAGCAAAAATCAACCAGGAGAGCCAGAGACTGAGCTGCATCACGTTTTATTCCTGGGTGCAAAAGAACATAGTGTTTGTTTTCTCCCTGATGGTAGGTAAGTGGGTCTAAAGAGAAACTCAAAGAGAAACGTAAAGCTTGTTCAACATACAGCATATGAAACTAATTTTTATGAGTACCCTCATGTTTTATCGCCAGTGAAGATAGGTATAACCCCCTGTTCTATGCATATTATATGCATATACATCCTTTTAAAGTAGTCCTAGCTCTGGCTGTTAAAATGGCAGACAGCCCCTCAGCATTTCCATTACAAAACCTGATTTTCAGGAATTTATAATGAAATGGAAGATGTTCTTTCTTCAGGGTGAAGTGAGATTCACCAGGTCTCATCTCAAAGCACGATTTTGCTTTCAGTTTTCTGGGAAGTTTGGTTTGATTATTATCAAGTTAGGAAAATGCAAAAATAAATAAGTCAAAGCTTACAGGGACCTGGTTTTTTTCCCCCTTTTTTAAAAACCCTCGTGGAGTTTTCCAATAGCTGGGTTATCTGAACTGACATTTACTCCAAAATATGGATTTCTTTCTTAAAATGGCTGCAACTTTGACATTTAAAGATTGGTTATTACACATGCATAGAAGCTGCTTCTCCAAAAGATACTTGGCAGTACTGTGCAATATTGTATGTATCACGCATACTTAATGCCCACTTTCCAAATGACCCTCTCCTATTGCTGGGAGGAGGAAATAGCTTTTAACAGGAATGACAAATATATTACCAATTCAATTATTGCTTTATTATATTGCACTCATTAAAGATTGCTTGAAGAGTAGCATAGATTGTGCAAAAATTACTTAATTTCATGCATCATTTTAAAAGTAATTATTTACTTCCAAATTAATATTGGCTGAAAGACCTTAAATACCCTGCCACTGAAGACTCCTGGAAAACTGCAGTGGTGATTCTTTACAGGGTCCAGAAGCATAAAAGAAAATAATTAAGAACAGGATAATGTCTAATAAGCATTCACAGAATGAACGATTATCGTTTCACCCAAAGAGGAAATAATATTCCACATGCTCCACAACGTGTTTCAAAATGCACAATTTCAATCAAGTCTAAATAGGTTCATTTAAGAAAGAAAATGTAATTCATTCTGACTCTCATCTGCATGGTATTTCTTTCCCTTAATAAAAGTGCTTATTTAACACACTGGTAAAAATATGCATTTACAAGATGTGTTTAGAAAGTGTGATCACAAAGTTTTGCTGGTTGTTGTTTTTTTAACTTGTTTTAAATTAAATTTATTGAGGTGTCATTGGTTAGTAAAATAAGTTTCAAGTGTACATTTCTATGATACATCATCTATCTATTGCATTGCATGTTCACCTCCCAGAGTCAGTTCTCCTTCCATCACCGTATATTTGAGCCCCTTTTCCCTGTTCTACCACCTCATCACCCCCTTATCCTCTGGTAGTCACTAAACTGTTGTCTGTATCTATGAGTTTTTGTTTGTTCGTATGTTTGTCTTGTTCATTTGTTGCTTTCATTTTATATACAACATATGAGTGAAATCATATGATTCTCGACTTTTTCTGTCTGACTTATTTTGCTTAGCATGATAATCTCAAGATCCATCCATGTTGTCACAAATGGAGCATTTCACCTTTTCTTATCACTGAGTAATATTCCACTGTGTATATGTACCACACCTTCTTTATCCAATCAAAAAAAAAAGCTTTTGCACAGTCATTTGAATATCATTACTATGACAAATCCAAATCATTTTAGGAGCAGACAAATCTTTTGAAACAGACAAAGACATGACTAGTCAAGACTTCCAAATGAGCCTCACATAAGAGTTTTGGTTTCACTATAGACCAATTAAACTGGTTTGGTTTGTGAATTGGTTTGGTTTTCCTACGACCCTTAAGTCCAAGCTGAAAGCAACATAAAAAAAGGAGTATGGAAAAATGTTTTGTTCAATGGAAACATGATTAAAACATGTGACTTTTTTCAATTTGTGAAACCAACATTACATGTCTTTACAGACCAAATACTGTGCTACGTGCCAAGATCACAAAGATACCAGTCATGTTCTCAAAGTGCTTATGGTCTACAATGAATAAATTTTGATTTTGTTTAAGTTAGTATTCAAACTTAATCATATCCACATCAGGTACTTCTAGGCTATTGACATGTACTCATGAAACTATAAAAGTTAGACAAAAGACATTTCAGTTCTCGTTTCTGTTCAACCAACAACTGAATGAGTCTTTGGGAGGGTAGAGACAAAGGCAGAAAGGTGCCTGCAGCATCAGTTAAAAAATCCGTCAAGAGATTGTATGTTTTCTCAGCTATCTGAAGTAAATATACCTTGTAAGACTGTTCAACCGCTTAACCACAACATAATTGATAAAAATAATATACAATTCTGAAAAATTTTCGAGTTACAATGCATTTTAGCATATTTTTCTTCCTCTTTTGATCATCTTATTAAGTCTGAGATAGGGAAAGTGTGTGTGTATTATCCTTATTTTCTAAATAAAGAAACTGCCGTTGGAGAGACTCACCACACAGTTAGGAAGTGATAATTGTGGGGCTAGTCAGGAGTATAGAAACAATAAGAAATAATTGTAATGGGGCTTAAATGCAAATTTTTCTGAAGTTTTGATTGTCAATAAATCTTTTTAAAATTCCAACAAATTTGTATGTTTTTTCTTTCCTTTGGTAGCTGAGGCTGCTATTTACTGCCATAATTAAATCAGCCAAAACATGTGGCAGGCAATATTTCTGATGGTCTTAGATACTGGTTGAGTAGTAACCAGTTTAATTTCACAGTAATGTTTAGGCATTACAACAGGGGTGTCAAAACTGCGGCCCACAGGCCAACTGCGGCCCACAATCCATTGTTAATTGGCCCGCAGCAAATTCCAAAACTATATTTAGTTTACTTAAATAAACCAGGTCAGGCAATACGTACTTCACCTCGAGTGAGTGGCCCATCTGTTTGTGTATTTTACCACATATAGCCCTTGGTAAAAAAACGTTGAAAAAAGTTTGGACACCCCTGCATTACAACAACAAAAAATACAGATCAACTTTGCTGTCATCTGACTTTTTCTGCCATCAAAGTAAAATAAAACCAAGACATTTGTTGTTGAGGTAAAGAGGGTGTCTGAGTGCTTGAATCAGCCGGAGAGGCTATCTATCTATATAGGACTAAAAAACGGTGTTGATAATATGCCTAATCTCCATGTTTCTCTGCCGGTGTACATCACCACTGAAATGCACAGCAGGGTTTAATTAAAGCAATGAATAAGTGCAGTGAATTAAAATAAAGAAAATGATCCGTTTACCTCTGATTTTTCTTGATTTTGCTCTATAATAGAAGAGAGGCAGATCATTTATCTCTCTAGAGAGGACACATGGCTGCATTATATATTTAACACACAGAAATGGAGTGATCATAGCTATACAAAGAGTGTGGTTTACAGCATAGAATTTAGAGCACTGAAAAGAACTTACAGTCACATCCTGGACTCTAGACCTCCTTCCACCACCTTCTGTGTGACCTTGATGAAATCACTTCTCAGCCTTAGTTTCCCTACTGGAGAAAACAAAATGTGAATAATAATAACATCCTGCTAGCTCAGGGGCATAACAAAGTGAAAGCATTTTGTAAACTATGCAAAGGACTCTACACACATGTGAGGTATCAATTTTAAGGTATTATTATTGTTATTTTCATGATCACAGGGGATTTTCTTTTTAATGTAGGTTTTTTAAATGCCTGAGAAAATGGGGCAGTCACAGAACCATGACTTTAAACAAACTTTATTTGGGCGCATGACTGACTGGCAATTGTGTGCAATCATTTTAGCTGTCACAGGCCCAGAGAAATGTGGGAGAGCTCTTCCATGAAATGTTTATATTTCATAAACAAAATGATGTGCTTAACAGTCAGAGCGATGGGAGGGTTCCGGCTAATGCATTTTCCAATGTGTGAGGCAGATTATTAATGCGCTCCAGTAGCTGTTAATTTCAGTTTGCCGGAATGATTTATGGGGAGGTAAAGGAGAGAGACATAATCTAATTGAGATCAGAATCAGTGTTCTAGCAGCAAAGCACCAGCACGGGCCTTAGGCACAGCAGAATGATTAATATCTAATAAGCAAATAATCCGTTAAATTATTATCAACATTACTTTTGACAACTCTTTTGTTGCAAATGAAAGAGCAAAAAAGAAAAAAGAAACAAAAGATCTAAAAATCACCACTTTCTGTAATGCATAATAATGTACTGGCAGATTTGTCAGAGCAAGGGTGATGGGGATTGTGATGGGCTCCACTATTATGATCAATTTTAAGTACACTGAGGAGGCATTTTTACCAAGACACGAATGACAATTGAACACCTGGAGCAAGATCACTCTTCAGAAACAAAAATAAATAACACCAGTTTTCAAAGTGGCTCCTCTTACCACACCTTCTCATTACCCGTTTGTATGCCAGGACCCCGCCACTATGGAGGTAATTAAATGTAGAGCCTAGATAGGAAAGGTAAAGAGCCCCTCTCACACCAGCGCCTTTTATTTTTATTTTTTTAATGTGGTAAAATGTACATAAAATTTACAGTATATATTTCAGTGGCATTAAGTACATTCACATTGTTGTGCAACCACTACCACCATCCATCTCCAAAACTTTTTCATCCTCCAAAACTCACACTACCCATTGAACAACTCCCTATTTCCTTCTCCCTCCAGCCCCTAGCAACCATCATTTTATTTTCCATCTCTTTGAATTTGATTCATATAAGTGGAATCATACAATATTTTTTCTTTTTACTTAGCATAATGTCCTCAAGTTTCATCCATGTTGTAGTATGTGTTAGAATTTCCTTCCTCTTTAAGGCTGAATTCTAATATATATAGCTTCAGGATAATGACTTCATTTCTTTCGGATATATATGCAGAAGTGGGATTGATGGATCATAAGGTAGTTCTAGTTTTAATATTTTGAGAGACCTCCATACTGTCTTCCATAGTGACTATATCAGTTTACACACTCACCAACAGTGCACACGGATTCTCTTTTCTCTGCATCCTTGCTAGTATTTCATACCTCTTGTCTTTTTTTATAGCCATTCTAACAAGTGTGAGGTGATACCTCATTGTGGTTTTGATTTGCATTTCCCTGATGATTAGTGATGTTGAATCCCTTTCCATGTACCTATTTTTCCATGCAGAAAAAATGTCTATTCAGGTCTTTGCCCGTTTTTTAATGGGGGTATTTGTTTTTTGCTACTGATTTGTATGAGTTCCCTATATATTTAGATATTCATCTTTTATCAGATATGTGGTTTGCAAACATTTTCTCACATTCCATAGATTGCCTTTTCATTTTGTTGATAATTTCCTGTGCTGTGTGGCTTTTTGTTTGATGTGATCCCATTTGTTTATGTTTGCTTTTGTTGATCTTGCTGTTGGTGTCAAAATGAAAAAATCATTGCCAAGACTGATGCCAAAAATTTACCCCCTATGTTTTCTTCCAGGAGTTTTACATAATTTCAAGTTTTACATTCAAATCTTTAATCTATTCTGAATTAATTTTGGTATATGGTATAAGATGTAATATGTCCAATTTCATTCTTTTGCATGTGACTATCCAGTTTTCCCAGCACCATTTAAAAAGACTGTCCTTTCCCCATTTTATATTCTTGGTTCCTTTCTCTTAAATTAATTGAGCCAATATGCATGAGTTTATTTCTGTGCTCTTTGTTCTGTTTGTTCTATTCCTTTCCATTAATCTGTGTGTGTTTTTATGCCAGTACCAAACTGTTTTGATTACTATAACTTTGTATTATAGTTTGAAATCTGGAAGCATGATGCCTCCAGCTTTTTTCTTCTTTCTCAAGATTGCTCTGGCTATTTTTGGTGTTTTATGGTTGCATACAAATTTTAGGATTGTCTTTTGCTATTTCTATTAAACAATGCCTTTGGAATTTTTATAGGAGTTACATTGAATCTATAGATCACTTTGGGTAATGTTTTAATAATATTTTAACAATATTAATTCTTCCAATCCACGATCACAGAATATCTTTCCATTTAGGTGTGTTTTATTTACGTTCTTTCATCAATGTCTTATAGTGTTTGGTGTTCAGATCTTTTATCTCATTGGTTAAATTTCCTGCTTGCACAGTATCAGAGATATAGAGAAAAAACTGAGGGTTGCCAGATGGGAGGGGGGTGGAAATGGGAGCGAGGGTGAGAGAATTAGAAAGCACAATCGGTAACCACAAAATTGCCACAGGGATACGAAGGACAGTTTAGGGAGTATAATCTGTAATGTTGTAAAGATTTTGTAGGGCATCTGATGGACACTTGTCTTATTAGGGAGACCACTTCATGGACGGTGTAGATGTCTGACTGCTGCAGTGTACACCTGAAGCTGAAGCTAAGTAGTGATGGGAACCGGTTGTGGATATATATATATATATATATATATATATATATATATATTCACGGAATGTTGAGTGCAGCGCAGGGAATGGGGTCAGTGGAACTGTGGTGGCTGTGTGCAATGTCGGAGGGTGGTAGATTGGGGGAGAGTGTTGTCAGTCTGTGAAGGGTGTAAATGTCTAACCATTACATTGTTTTGTACACCTGAAACTAATAATAATAATAAAAATATTTCCTGCTTTCAATGCTTTTGGGTTTGTACCAAGAAGCAGAATTGCTAGATCATATGGTAATTCAATTTTTAATTTTTGGAGGAACTGCCATACAGTTTTTCATAGCATCTGCACCACTTTACATTTCTACCAGCATTGCACAAGGTTCGAGTTTCTCCATATCCTCACCAACACTTGTTCTTTTTGCATTTTTGTTTTTGCTTTTGTTTTTATAATAGCTATCCTAGTGGGTGTGAAGTAGTTTTAAACAGAACAATTTTTTTTTAATATGGCTACATTATCTCCAAAGAACCCAGTAAAAGTTATTTTAGTCTTGGGCCTACTCAGGGACTTTGATTTTCTCTGTAGTACAACATGTATTCAGCATCTACATTATGACAAGCATAGACCTCATGGGGTACGCATCAACTAGCTGAGGTGCAACACCATACTGAAATGAGTAAAGAACAGGAAAAGAGGGCCCTAGAGGGTTCAGAAAAGAGTGTGTGCATTTGAGCAGGTACAATGCACAGAAAGCCTCTTCCACTATAACCCAGAGACCCAAAACCTATTATTAAGAAGAATTGTCATGCACGCCTCAAGCCTTACTTCATTTTCCTCTACTTCTTCTTTAGCAATTCCATCTGGACTGCTATGTCTCCATGACTAATCATGGCTGTTTGAAGCAACATACCATTGCTTTCTCCATCTCCTGATCCATCTCCTGCTCCTGACCACAAATGTAAATCAATAGACTTCCTTGGTGAAACAATTAAGCCCTCACTGCATGAGTGTAAAATATCTAAAATCTGGTAAGAACGACTCAGCCACCCAGGACCCTGTTGGCTCTAACTTCTTGTCCCCCACTGTATTATCAACATTCTCTGCAGTATGGACTAAATCATATCCCTTCTCTTTGCCTCAATTTCTTCTTTCATAAAGTGGGAGCACCAGAATTAAGTCTCTGATTATAAAACCTAATCTGGACACAGCAGCTTGTTTTTAGATTTTAAGATGCCTCTAATTAATGTTATAATTAGCATTAAAGCTGATGTTGGTAATCGAAGAATTTATTAGCCCAAGGGAAACATTAATAGATATAGGATAATGAGAGACTTAGCAAAGAATGGACAACTAAGTATTCGGGACTTGGTTTTATATATAATATATCAATCCCTTCCAAAGCATCAAAAATCACCATAAAGTGTCTAATTAGATAATACTACCAAAGAGCTGTTTGAAATTATTTACCATCAATTTGATTTGTCTTTAAAGATTTTATTAAATCTCAACCAGAATAGTAGACAAATAATATCTACATTTCTAATGAGAGTAGAATTGACCATGAAAGAACTTCCAAGTATTTCTATTATAAAATCTTACTCTGCTATACCCTTTAGAAATATCTCCAGAAATTATGATAGTGTATTTCAACATTTTTTCCTGAAATTTATCATATAGGGTGATTGTCTATCAAGAATACCAGAAAAGGATGTATCTCTCTTCTCTGCACTCAAATTCCATGTTACAAAAACAAAAATGGTGCTAAATTTTTTCAAAGAGCAGTTCTCTTAAGAAACTCATTCAAAACTCTCTAGATGTACAGTTAGGAAGCCAGTCAAATAGATACCCAAACTTCCAGGCAATCTCTCCATTCCCACTTAGCATGTGGAACTCCCATTCCTTAGGATCCTTGAGTAATCCAGGGAGACCTGTCTTCTTCACAATCACCAAAGAATTGAAATTGAAAATAATATCTAGAAGTCCCCAGTCCCAGCCTTGATATAATACTTTTTGCCTTTTGGAAGGGGTACCCCATCTAAAGGTCACAGGCTGGCTGCCATAAAATTCTAAGGGTATCTACTTTGCAAAAGCTTAGGAGCATCTTAGATCAGATAGGTCTCTCCTAAGTTATCTAAAGAAACCTATAAACATCAGAGCTTGAAGACACCTTAGAAACCATTTCCCAGATGCAGTAAGTAGAATTTACATGTTACAAAGCTTACTTTGTAACTTATGGCTCTTAGTGACAGAGCCAGGACTACAAACGAGAGCTCCTGGATCTTTATCCACATGCCTTTCCACTCAGCTACATTGCTTCCTCACAGTTCTAACTAATTATCACTTATAACTGCTTTTCTTTGCCCATTCAACAAATTTAAATGATGAGATACAATACATTGGGACTTATTCCTTCACTCAATCAGTGGGCACTGACTACATGTCATGCCCTTTACTGAGCACCTTGAGTAAGACAAACCTGCCTTCATGTGTGTACACTCCAGTAGGAGAGAAAGGAATTAAGCAAGTAAACAAATTTTTAAAATATGACTATACATCGTGATAAGTGTTATGCAGGAGATACAGAGATGGGACAGTCACTGGGGAGGCCAGTTTACATTGGATGGTCAGAGAAAACCTCTCTGAATAGGTCATTTGAGCTGAAAGTGAAGTGTGAGGACACATTAACATACAAGGAGATGGAGAAGAGTATTGCAGGCTAAGGGAACAGCATGAAGGAAAGCCTCATGGCGCAAAAGGGCCGGGTGGCTCAGAGGACCAGAAAAGAGGCCAGTGTGGCTGGGGTGCAGTGACAAAGGCCAAAAGAGGTATAAAATGATGTTACAGAGGGAAATGAGAGCCAGAGCCTTGCAGGCCATTTTACAGGGTTTGGTTTCATTTGAAGAACAATGACAAGTCATTGAAGGTTTTAAGCAGGAGAATGATATAATTTGCTTTATGTTTTGAAAAGATCGCTCACAATAACAGATTGGTAGAGAGTGGAGTGTAAGGGAGTGAATATGGAATGAGTAAGACAAGGCTACAGCAACGCCCAGGTGAGAAATGATGATGTTTTAACTGAGGTGACGCCACTGCAGTAAAAAGAAGTAGATAGATTCCAGATACGTTTTGCAGAACTGATAAGCGTTGGTGATGTATAATATGAGTGCGAGAAATAGATAGACTAAGGGTGATTCTTAGTTATTGTCATGAGATACTGGTGGTGCACTCTACAACGTGAAGAATTTTGCTATCACTTTGCTAAGTCACTTCATGGTGAAGCCTTCAGGGATGTCTTGTTTTGAAAAGCCAGGGACATAAGTAGAAATGAGAAATACCTATGATACCTCAAAGAGAACCACCTAAAGAGGTTCATCCATCTCTCCATCTTCTAAGCATGATCCCTCATCAATACTAAAAAGAATGGAGGAACATGCTCCTGCATTAATTACAGACTACTGATTATAATCAGCTCATGTTGGTAACTCCACATCCCTTCCCTCCAGAGCTCTTCAAAAGCCTGCAAAACAGCTAGCAATTCACTTGCTAAGACCTTAAGGGAGTCTACAACCTGGTATAGATATACTAGAAAAAATAAGTAGGAGAAAGAATTCTGGACCAGGTGTGCACTTTTGAACAGCATCATATAACACACCACCAATCTTTTAACACTTTGAACAAAATATCCATGTTTTCCTGTCTATTTCACAGTTGCACACCTAAATGAAAATTTGCTCTTTTCCTCCACACAATCCAAATAAGCCTAGCCTCCAAAAAGTGTTTTGTGTATTTCTGTGGGCAACACCTCTATACATTACAATGAAAACCATATTCAGTATTTGCATAGCACTATATGTTTTACAAAGCACTTCTACACACATTGGTTTAAACCTCCTGGCAATGTTGGTTAAGTCAACAGTACAGATATTATTACCCTTTATTCTTAGCTTAAGAAATTATGGAGAAACACTTTTGATTCAATTTAAAATGTTTATCCCCTTTGATCTGGTAATTCCACAATCTATCCTAAGGAAATAATTAGGAACAGCAAAGAGGTTTATGTATAGGCTGTCCACTGAGTATCATTGATAAAGCAAAAATAATGAAAACTTAAATACCCCAAAATTGGGGTTGCTAAATAAATTATGGTATGTTTGTATGGTGGAATATTATGCAGGCATTAAAAATGATTTTGTGCAAAGATTACCTAACATCGAGAAGTGGCAATGACATAATGCTCCTAAAAGCAATAAGGATAGAAATCTATATATGTACTTGTTGGTTCACAAATTGGCCACTGTACATGCAAGGCAAAGAGAGACCAAAGAAAGAGAGAGACCACTCCAGATTGGTAGGTGACAGGTTTAATGAGCAAGGAAACTTACTTAGGAGGCTTGTCTTTTTTTTTTTTTTTTTTTTTTAAGATTTTATTGGGGGAAGGGGAACAGGACTTGATTGGGGAACAATGGTCAAATTGTTGTTCTTTCAGTCTTAGTTGTGGAGGGCGCAGCTCAGCTCAGCTCCAGGTCCAGTTGCCGTTGCTAGTTGCAGGGGGCACAGCCCACCATCCCTTGCGGGAGTCAAACCGGCAACCTTGTGGTTGAGAGGACAGGCTCCAACCAACTGAGCCATCCGGGAGCTCAGCGGCAGCTCAGCTCAAGGTGCCGTGTTCAATTTTAGTTGCAGGGGGCGCTGCCCACCATCCCTTGCGGGAGTCGAGGAATTGAACTGGCAACCTTGTGGTTGAGAGCCCACTGGCCCATGTGGGAATCGAACCGGCAGCCTTCAGAGTCAGGAGCACGGAGCTCTAACCGCCTGAGCCACCGGGCCGGCCCAGGAGGCTTGTCTTGAGGCTTATCTTTAGCTGCCACAAGATGAGTAGATCTCTGTATCTACCTGCCAGAATCTTAGAAGTTTACATAGAGTCCTTAACAGGGTTCAGTTCTATATACCACCAAGACAGTCTCAACAACACATTACTCTCTCAAGGTTGTGTCCTTGGGGCAGCTCCAGCGTGGGGAAGACAAGCAGAACCGCAGATTCCAAGGACAGGGAAAGAGATAAGGAGCTTCTCATTGCACTGACCCTGCTCATGGGTCAATTGGAGGTCACATTCTCTAGATTACCTCCTCCAACAGTAGTGAAAAAAAGTCAAGGGGCCGGCCGGGTGGCTCAGACAGTTGGAGTTCCATGCTCCTAATGCAGAAGGCTGCTGGTTCAATTCCCACATGGGCCAGGGGGCTCTCAACCACAAGGTTGCCGGTTCGATTCCTGCAAGTGATGGTGGGCTACGCCCCCTGCAACTAGTGGGCTGCGCCCCCTGCAACTAACAATGGCAACTGGACCTGGAGCAAACGGCACCCTCCACAACTACAATTGAAAGGACAACAACTTGACTTGGAAAAAATCCTGGAAGTACACACTGTTCCCCAATAAAATCTTTAAAAAAAAAAAAAAAAAAAAAAAGTCAAATCTGTTAAAAAGTACATATATGTGTGCAGAAACATAACTAAAAAGAAATCAACCAAAATGAAAAGTACAGTTGACCCTTAAACAACATGGGGGGCCAGGGGGTAATTGCCCAGAAAATCCAAGTAAAACTTTTGACTCTACAGCCAGCTTTTTGTTTCCTAGAGTTTCACATCTGCAGATTCAACAAATCTCAAATCAAAGTATTTTCAATCCGTGGTTAGGAATCCACAGCTGAAAAACTGCAGTTGGGAAACCGCTGCTGGGAATATGAAACTACTGTTTTCCATCCACAGTTGGTTGAATCCACTGATGCAAAACCCTCAGAAAAAAGGGCCAACTGTATTTATTGGAAAGAAAAAAAATCTGCACATAAGTAGACCCACACAGTTCAAACACATGTTTTGTTCAAAGGTCAACTGTAATTATCTTTCAGTGGCAAAATTCTGGTTGATTTTATTTTTTCCTTCATAGATTTCTATAATTTCAAATTTCCTACAACCTAAACACATTACTTTTATAAATAAACAGAAAATAAATAAGAAATACATTTTTTAAAGAAAAAAATAAATGAACAGCTGTGGGCTCAGACAAGTACAATAATGACCCGAGTTCTCACAATTCATAAATACTATTTGTTAAACACACTCTAAGATTTTGCAATAATTAACTCATTTAGTTCTCACAATTCCTTGAGCAAGGAATTATTTTATTCACATTTTACAAAAGAGGAAACTGAGGCACCAATAATTTAAGCAATTTTCTCAAAGTTACAAAGCTATTAAGGAGCAAACTGGAATTAGGACACCGATCTTCTAATTCTACTTCAAATGTCTTTTCCCAGACATTATATTGCTTTTCCATCACATTACTCAGGGCTCAGGTGTTACCACAAGGTATCTATAGTGATGCTCAAAAAATTACCATAATCCCTCGCAGAGAAAATTAGTACCTCCGATTTGTTAGCTAGTTCAAGTGCCTTTCATGAAAGGGTTACCCACCAAGACCTTATGCACCTGCTCCCGTAAGGCTTTTTCAATCACTTCAAAAGAAACTTCTTTTATTTAACTGTTTAACTACTCCCAGATAACTCTAGGGACTTCCTCAACATAAAGCACTTTAGAATTCGTACCATCCATTCTCACCTTTCCACCAATCTATGACCCACAGGATAGAATAGTTATATTGAGTGCAAAAAGCTGTTGTCCATTAGGCATACTTTAAAAAATAATTCGTGTGCTCTGCTTTGAAGATAACATATAGTACAGATTATCACAGATTAGACAACTTCCTTTATAAAAAGACAAACAAGGTTATGTTTTATTAACTTCCTCATTCATTCATTCATTCATTCATTCATTCATTCATTCATTCATGTATGCATGCAACAAACATTCAACCAATGTCTACTCTTAGGCAGGCACAATTGTTTGTGTTGTGGCTACAGCAGTGGACAAAACAGTCAGTCACTACCTTCATGTACCTTATATTTAGTGGGAGAATAAATAAGTAAGCAAAACAATTAATTAATTCCTAGCAGTGATCAGCAATAATGAGAATAGTGAAGTAGGATAAGAGGATTCTGAGAGATGGGAAATGAGGGGAGATATTTTAGAACAGAGGTCAGGATGGTCTCCCAGTAGAAACACAAATAGTGTGAAAGAATGAGCTGTGCGAAAATTTGAGAGAGAAGACTACTATCATTATTTTTGAAACTCTTATCTAGAATCTGAAAAGTAATATCCTTTCCAAATTAGTTGATTTTCTCCAACTGAATCTTTTATTGTCTACCCCGGCTCACTTACTTAATCCACTGTTGCTCTGTTTGCTCCTTTGGGGTCAATTGTTTGCCCTGTGGTTTTATGACAGCTGGAAGGCCCTCCTGCCTTGCTCATCCTCCTAAGCCACCTCATCCTCCTGCCACCCATGTCCCAGCAAACAGGCAATTTTTCCTGTCTTTCTATTAACAAATGGGGATACGGACAACAAAAGTGAAAGTAAAGAAACACTAGGGATAGCTTTCGGGGCCTTGGGGGGACATGGAGTGGAGAAGATGCAAGGAACATTATGAAGAAGTTAACTTTTGTGAAAAATTGGGAGGAATAAAATCTATGGATCTACAACAACAGAAAAAGAAAAGAATAAGTGATGGCAAAGACAATTATTGTGCAACTCCTGGAATGCTAGCAAAACCAGAGAAAACAGGGAGGAAAGTAAACCACTCTTTTTTGTCCAGGACAGCTACAGCTGTATTGAATCTACTGTCCAGATCTTGGGTCCTTCCCAATTTCAGTACAAATGGAATAGAAAATATAATTAACTACATCTTGACTTCTGTTCCTGAGTAATAGTCCAAGTTCTAAAATCAGTTCATATGACATAATACCAACATCCAGCTCCACGAGGAAACTGAGTAGCCTACCTTTTCCCACTGAGACATACAAATATGCCAAAATTACTAAAAGTAAGCTTCTAAACAGGGAAACAGGCTAATGCCCATCACAGAAGTGACTTAATCCCCCCGACAAAAAGCTGAAGGGTGAGTAGTCAAATTTTAGCCTTTGGTTCATATTCTCTACACAAATATTTTACATTAACACACATCCAAAGAATGAGCCATAAACTTTGGAAATAGGAACAACAGTCCTAGTTTGAACCCAGTGGTGTTATCCTCACCATTTACACAGCCGCAAAAGAACGCCTCAGAAAGAGACTTGGGTGCTGTGATTAAGAAACCATAAGACTTAGGGGAGCCAAGATGACAGAGTAGATAAACACTGCGCTTACTTCATCCCATGAACACATCAAAATTACAACTAAACTATAGAACAATTAACCTGGAGAACCATCTGAAGTCTAGCTGAACAGAAGTCTTATAACTAAGAATATGAAGAAGCCATGTCCAGACTGCTAGGAGGGGCAGAGATGTGAAGCGGGCTGGTCCCACACCCATGTGTGGTGGTTAAAAATTGGGAGAGATAGTTCAGCCAGAGAGGTTCCCCACAAAGAAGCAAGGGACCCCAGCCCCCCACACCAGGCCCCCAGCCCACAGTATTGGTGCTGGGAAGAGGAGCCCCCACAACTTTTTGCTGTGAAAAACAGTGGGGATTTCAACAGTCTGGGTGGGATGGAAGGCTGTGGGAAAGCCAGACATCCTTTTAAATGGCTGGCACAGGCACTCACTCTGGGCTCCAGTGAAGGGACGATGACTCTGGGCACATCAGAGACATATGGGGAGAGACTAAGTTGTATAACTTCAAGGCGAAGACTGGAGAGACGGTCCTCATTTTCCTTTTGTGGAGCACTTCTCCCGGGCAGCCAGAAGGAGGGAGCCATCTTTCCTGCATTGAGCCCGCCCCCACAGGTCACATCTGAATCTGATTGGCCTGGTGAGCTCTGCTGCTCTCCTCTGCTGAATCATTGAGACCCTGCCCCACCCAACTTGCTTACCATGGAAGGCTTTATCAGCAGCTGAAACTTATAGGAGTTGGCAGTTGGCAGCAGGCCTCAGAGTGTCCTGGTTTTCTGTGGAGCTACCCCAGGCCTGGTACTGGTGGCAGCCGTTCTCAGTTTCTCAGAGTAGCCTCTCCCATGTACCTCCAGGTACAGCACAGAAAGCAACCAAGCATGGATAGCTTTGTACCTCCTATCAGGTAATTCCCAGCCAGTCACAGGCAATGGCTGACCTGGGCCTGCACCAAAGCCCCCCCAAGAGGCCTCAGAACCAATATACTTGGAGGCTGGCTTCAGACCACAGCAAAACACTGGCCAATTAGCCACACAAGCAGCACACAAAAAGGGTTGTCTCAATAGGCACTAGATCCCACTGAATCAAATCCTACTCAGTGGGGTAAGCCCCCTGCATAGCAGCCCACAACCTGTGAACATGGACAAACCTCACAACCAGTCAGCCTGAAGGTCAATATCACCCACTGACATGCCAACAGCAATCAAGGCTCACCTATAAACAGAAGGACACGTACAACCCACACAAGGGACATTCCTGGAGCACCCAGCTCAGGTGGCCAAGGAGACTGTGTCACTGGGCCCAACAGGACCTCTACTACATAAGGCTACCTGGCAAGACTGGGAGATGTAGCAGATCTACCTAACAGATAGAAACAAACACAGAGAGGCAGCCAAAATGAGGAAACAAAGAAATACATCCCAAATGAATGAACAGGAGCAAACTCCAGGAAAAGAACTAAACAAAATGGAGGCAAGCAACCTACCTGATACAGAGTTCAAAACAATGGTTCCGAAGATGCTCAAGGAACTTAGTGAGAACTTCAACAAAGAGATAGCAAGCATAAAAAAGGACATTTTAAAAAAAAAACAGTCAGAAGTAAAGAATAAAATAACTGAAATGAAGAATGCACTAGAAGGAATCACCAGCTGTCTAGATGAAACAGAGGATTGAAGCAGCAATTTGGAAGACAAGGTAGAAGAAAACACCCAATCAGAATATCAAAAAGAAAAAAGAATTTTGAAAAATGTGGATGGTCTACGAGACATCCTCGACAACATCAAGCATAACAACATTTGCATCATAGAGTACAGAAGAAGAGAGAAAGCAAGGGATGAAAATCTATTTGAAAAAATGACTGAAAACTTTTCTACTTGGCAAAGAAAATAGACTTACAAATCCAGCAAATGCAGAGAGTCCCAAACAAGATGAACCCAAACAGGCCCACACCAAGACACATCATAATTTAAATGCCAAAGGTTAAAGATAAAGAGAAAATCCTAAAAGCAGCAAAAGAAAAGCAGTTAGTTACCTACAAGGTAGCTCCCATAAGTCTGTCAGCTGATTTTTTGCAGGCCATTAGGGATTGGCACAAAATATGCAAAGGATGAAAAGCAAGGTCCTATATAATCAAGACTACTATACCCAGCAAAGCCATCATGTAGAATCAAAGGACAGATAAAAAAATTCTCAGACAAGAAAAAGCAAAAGAAGTTCATCACCACCAAACCAGTATTACAAGAAATGGTAGAGGGACTTCTTTAAGATGGAAAAAAAAAAAGATCAAAAAAATGAATAATAAAATGGCAATACTTACCTATCTAGCAAGAATTGCCTTCAATGTAAGTGGATTAAATGCTCCAATCAAAAACATAGGATGGCTGAATGGATAAGAAAACAAAACCCTTACATGTGCTGCTACAAGAAACTCACTTCAGACTGAAAGACAACATAGATTGAAAATAAAGAGATGGGAAAAAATATCATGAAAATGGAAACAAATAAACAAAAAAGCTGGGGTAGCAGTACTTATATACCAGACAAAATAGACTTTAAAACAAAGGCTATAACAAGTGACAAAGAAGGACCTGGTAATCCCACTTCCTGGTGTTTATCCAAAAAGTCACAAAACACTACTTCAAGGGGACGTGTGCATCCACATAGTCATTGCAGCATTGTTTACAGTGGCCAAGATGGGGGGCAGCCTGGGTGTCCATTAATACAAAAAGGGAAAAAGAAGAGGAGGTACGTGTATACAGTGGAATATTGCTTGGCCATGGACGGGAATGGGTACTTGCCATCTGCAGTGGCATGGGTGGACCTGGAGGGTATTGTGCTGAGTAGAGTATGTCAGACAGTGAAAGACAAATGCAATGTGATTTAGCTTATATGTAGACTCTAAAGAACAAAATAAACAAATAAAACAGAAAAACACTCATAGATACAGAGAACACTTTGATGGTTGCCAGATGGGAGGGGGGTTGAGGTGGTAGGTGAATAGGGGGAAGGGATTAAGAAGTCCAAATTGGTTGTTACACAGTAGTCATGGGGATGTAGAGTATAACATAAGGATTATAGTCAATAATATTGTAATAACTTGTATGGTGTCAGATGGGTATTAGATTTATCGGGGTGATAGATGAGAGGGGGTTGGGGGGCAAGGTGAAAAAGGTGAAAGGATTAAGAAGTACAAATTGGTAGTTACAAAATAATCATGGGGATGTAAAGTAAAGCATAGGGAATATAGTCAATAATATGGTAATAACAATGTATAGTGCCAGCTGGTTACTAGGCTAGTCAGGGAGATCACTTCTTAAATTATAAAAATGTCTAACCACTACACTATACACCTGAAATTAACATAAAATAATATTGAATGTCAACTGTAACTGAAAAATTAAAAAGGGGGGAAAGGTGAAGGGCAATAATGGTCCAAATTTCCAGGTATAAAACAAATAAGTCATGGGGATGTAACATACAGCACGGGGAACATAGTCAATAATATTGTGATAGCATAGTACAGTGTCAGATGGTTGCTGAACTTATCATGGTGATCACTTCTTTAGGTATATAAATGTTGAATCACTATTGTGTATACCTAAAACTAATAATATTGTATGCTAACTATATTTTTAATAATAAATTATTTTAAAAATAAAACAGTAAAAAAAGGACAGGATGGAATTGAGATCAACAACTTGCCCTTCAATACTGTTCTCTCCTGGAGAGAGTAGCTTCTAGTCTATATAGAAAATTGTCAAGTGAAAGACAAGAATTGCTCTCCAACTTCATTTGGTACTGGTAAGGACTAAAGAAGATAATAGTAAATGTTTGACAGAGCACTGTAATATAAAGGAAGCTCAGTATATTATAAGTTGTTGTTACTATGTTATTATAATAAAATCTGATAAGTCTGAAAAAATAGAGAAACCATATAAGACTTAGGAATGGCCACATAGCCCTTCAGTGGAGAAGTGCAAAGTGTCTATATTGATGATGTGCCTCCTCTTCAAACCACCAATAGTTAATCCTATCTTCTGCACTCCTTAGAGCCTATAGTATTATGGTTACATAAAGATATTTTTACAGCAATGTAAAGGTAGAAATTTTCTAAACCTTTCACCTTTCCATAAAATTCATTTTCCAAAAGCCAATTTAATTTGTTTTTTTTTTGTTGTTTTTTTCCACAAAACTCATTCATGCATCACTTGACAATTAGGCACTGGAGATATAGAGGCAAACAAAAGAGAGTTCTGCCCTTGTGAAACTCACTGCCTAGACTGAATCAAAGATTAACATGTAAAACAACAAAAAACAAAAAAAATGAAGTCATAAAAATGCTAGGATAAAATGAGTGAGTCTTTTTTCTAATCTTAGAGTGATAAGGAAAGATTTTTTTCTCCCACATTTCATGAGAGCTAAAAATGACACAAGACTGACATATTTATCATAAAAATGATAAAAGACTGACAGATTTCTGAACAGAATTAAATTTTTAAATTGAGAGCAAAATAACGATGACAGTAACAAAATAAACAAAGCCAAAAGATAAATAACCAATTGTAGAAAAAGAATTTAATACATACATCAAAGAGTAAACTTCCTAATACACAGTTATTACAAAGCAATAAAAATAAGGTAAAACAAATGGAAATATGGGCAAAGGACTTAAAATATAAATTAAAACAAATAATGGAGTTTTTGTTTTAAAATGTTTAAGGGTATGAGAAATGTTCATGTGCTTTTGGGAAACGTATATATTTTTACTTTCTTTTTTGGAAAAAAAAATTTGGTAAAACACATTGAAATTTTAAATGTGCTAACCCTTTGACCCACCGCCCATGATTTTACTTCTAATAACTGACCACATAAATATGTTTAAAGATGTGTGCACACATAAATATATATGCAACAATATTCAATACAGCAAAATTTATAATAAAAATGTTTTTCAAATAATGAATAGAATATTAATTATGCATAATGGTATATTCTGCAATTGTTAGAAACAATGATAGAGGTTCACGTGCATTGATATGAAAAGATATTCAAGATATATTCTTTAAAGTTGTTATATATTTAATATGTATCAAATTGTGAACGATGGTTATCTTTGTGAAAATTAAAATTATGGAGGTCATTTACTTTTTAAAAACATTTCTAATTTGTCTAAATTATTTATAGCATGCATGTTTACCTCTTCAACTAGAATAAATAACAAAGAAGAAAGTCCCCAGATTTAATAGTTATGTGTTTATCAAGCATTTATTATTATTTATTATACTTTTTATCCCTTTTAAATCCTGATGTCATTGGCCAACATAAACTACACTATTTATGCATATACCCGTATACGACTGAATATTATCACTCACTCAAATGCAGAGGAGGTCTATTATTTGGGTCTCCTAATGAAAGGAGAGGTTAGGCTAGAACTCTCAAAGACTTAACAGTTGTCTCCCACTGCCATAGGTTGAAGAGAGATGGAAAGGTACAATGGGCATTCTAAGTACATGCATGATATTTATTACTATACTAACTAAAACCAGCCTTTGGGGATACTATCATGATGAATTGGACTGGACCATGTAGAAGCCTGAGGATTCATTCTGCTATTTTATCTTAAGACCTAGACTAGAAATGGAACAAAAAAACCAACTTCTTGCCCAGTATCACCCATACCCACATAACTGACCTTGGCCATCCAGATATAACATGAAAAGGTATGTAAACAAAACAGCACCATCCCTTCTTCCAATGGCCTAGTGCAGAGAATACCCAAGCTTTTTCTCAATGTTTCCTTCTCTCTGAGCCCCAGCCTGGACTAGCTTAGCCTTCTAAAAATATAGGAATCCCCCAAGTGGAAGATACCTAGAAGCTCTGACTTAACCCACAAGTTTTATGGGGCTAAGAGAAAAGAGAACTTCAAAGAGAGGTCCAAAGAGAGTATACGGCCTGCATTCAATTTTATTTACAATATTTTATCTTTCCAACTAATAATTCCCATTGATTGTTTCTTTTGACGTGTGTGTGTGTGTGTGTGTGTGTGTGTGTGTGTGTGTGTGTGTGTGTGTGTAAATGTTAGGAATATGGAGCTCCTCCTAGTGGTTATAGTGCATGGCTATCAGGTTCAAAAATAAGTCCTAACTTTGCAGTTTTCAATGTTAATTTAGAAATATTTGAAGAGCAATGAAATTGAGGGGCTAAGAAAGTGATATCAAAATAGAAATGAGAAAACTACTAAGGAGGCAATGGTTGTTCTCTATTTTTGCAGGAAGAAGTTGGAATATCAGCTAGACCAATGGAAACTTTGGGTGACAAGTGGATAATTTTTAAAAATCATCAAATAAGGCTAAACAGGCTTCCATCCAAATTATAAAATATGATAATCCCTAGCAGTAAGTCAAAATTATATCCATATTTTCTCCTAGGAATTGATAAAAATATTAACACTTATAGGCACTCAATAAATATACCACTTAAAGTAGTTGAACAAAGGGCCTGGAGAGCCAAACCCTCTTTAAAAATGGGATCTGATTCATAAGATCTTTATTTCCTATTGTATTTGGAGTTCTCTTGGCCTAATGAATATTGGGAGTTATCCAGGGGCAAAATTCCCATGGAGAAAACAATTAAATTTTGAGCTTCTTTAAAAAACAATAGTTTTATATTTTTCTTTTTTTATTAAATGTATTAGGGTGACATTGGTTAATAACATGTAAGTTTCAAGTGTACAATTCCAGAATACATAATTTGTTAATTGCATTGTCTGCTCACCACCCAATGTTTAGTCTCCTTCCATCACCATATACTTGACCCTTTACACCCTCTTCAACCTCACCTCACCCCCTTCCCCTCTAGTAATCACCATACTGTTGTCCGTATCTATAAGTTTCGTTCGTTCATTTGTTGCTTTCTGTTTTACATCCCTCGAGTCAAATCATGTTTCTTGTCCTTTTCTATCTGACTTATTTTACTAGCATGATAATCTCAAGATCCATCCATGCTGCTGCAAATGGCAGTATTTCATCTTCTCTTATGGCTGAGTAGTATTCCATTGTATATATGTACCACATCTTCTTTATCCAATCGTTATCGAAGGACATTTTAGTTGTTTCCATGTCTTGGCCACCATGAATAATACTGCAATGAACATAGGGGTACATATATCTTTACAAATAAATGTTTTCAAATTTTTCCGGTAGAAATCCAAAAGAGGGATTGCTGGGTCATATGTTAGCACAATTTTCAATTTTTTTGAGGAATCTCCATAATGTTTTCCATAATGACTGTACCAATTTATATTTCCACCAATAACCTTCCTCCAGAGGTTGTGGAGACAAAAGGAGGGTTCTTTTTTCTCCATAACCTCTGCAACACTTGTTATTACTTGTTTTGTTGATAATAGTCATTCAAACAGGTGTGAGGTGGTATTTCATTGTGGTTTTGATTTGCATTTCCCTAACAACTAGTGAAGTTGAGCATCTTTTCACATGTCTGTTGGCCATTTATATGTCTTCTTAGGAAAAGTATCTGCTTCAGGTCTTCTGCCCATTTTTAACTGGGTTTTTTGATTTTTGTTATTGAGTTCTTTATATATTTTGGACATTAGCCCCATCTCGAAGGTATTGTTTGCAAATATCTTCTCCCATTCAGTTGGTTGTCTTTCTGTTTTGTTGATTATTTCTTTTGCCCTTTCATTTATTTTTGCTTTTACTTCCCTTGTCTTTGGGACCAAATTCATAAAATCCTTTCTGAGACCAACATCTATAAATTTAGTGCCTGTTTTCTTCTATGTATTTTTTTCAGGTCTTATATTTAGGTTTTGGTTCATTTTGAGTTAATTGTTGTTTATGGTGACCAGTAGCACTTCAGTTTCATTCTTTTGCATGTGGCTTTCCAATTTTCCCAGCAGCATTTATTGAAGAAGTTTCTTTTCCCCATTGTATGTTTTTGGCCCCATTGTTGAAAATTAGTTGCCCACATATGTGTGAGTTTATTTCTGGGCTCTCAATTCTGTTCCATTTGTCTATGTGTCTGTTTGTTTTTCTGCCCATAACATACTGTTTCAATTATTGTAGGTTTGTAGTAAAACACACACACACACACACACACACACACACACACACACACACAATAGTTTTAGACACAAAAAATATATATAGTCTATGGCCTGAAGGCCCAAGAGCAACAAAACTCATAAAGCCCATGACAACATAATATGAGTTGCAGAATGTTAAAAAGCTGACTCTAAATATTTCCTTCACAGGACTATTCTAATATTTCATTGGGTTCATTGCTAACAACCTTTCAAAATCATCTGCATTTTTCTTATATATTAATTTCTGAACAACTGGCTACTCATATTAAAATAAAATATATGATTATTTGAGAAGGAGTTTAACTATTACAAATATCTGTTATTCTAAACACTGAAGATTATATTGTTGCAATGAATGTTGCACCCCACTGTCTTTTACAGAGGAATTACAAATTCAGATTACAAATGTTTTCCATGTTTTTTCTAATACAAGATTAGCAAAAAGTCGATCCACCAAGTAAATTCAAATTAGCATGAATGAATTTGATATTTGTAGTTTTAGCTATATTTTAGAACTGTTATAAGTCTAAGGTATGTAACGATTTAAAATTTTGTTAAAGCAAGCACTTGAATCAAACTTTGCCTGGGCAGTAATGGGGTAGTAACTCACTTAGCTTGTGTAGATTATAAGATTCTTGGTGGAGTTTCATTCTCTACTTGTTTTCACATGTACAGAGCTTCTTATAAAGCTTAATTAAACCGGGGGGGGGGGGGGCATTAGACTGGGTTGGCTCTAATGCTTTGGTAGACTACATAAGCAACCCAAAATCTAAGCGAGAGTCAATGCACTCCAGTCTAAGAAAATGAAACTTAAGAACAACCAATCACAAACAGTCAACTAGGCTTTCCCCAAAAAAAGGCAACTGCTTAAGCTATAGCCAATCAAATAATTTTCTTGCTTAGCTTCCCCTAGCTCCTGTCAGTAGAATGCTCTGGAATGCTCCTAACCACGTTTTGTTTGGTGCTGCCTAATTTGAATTGATGTATGCTTAAATAAACTCTTGAAAAAATATATTAATATGCCTCAGATTGCCTTTTAACATTCTCAATACAGAACTGGAGTTCCTCAAGGAGTCACTTAAGGTTTTCTGTTCTAATCAAAATGAGACATCCTGGGGCTGGCCCGGTGGCTCAGGTGGTTAGAGCTCTGTGCTCCTAACTCTCCGAAGGCTGCCGGTTCGGTTCCCACATGGGCCAGTGGGCTGTCAACCACAAGGTTGACCACCTGGGGCTTGTAAAAAAACAAAACAAAACAAAATGAGACATCCTAAAGTCTCTAGACATCTCACTCAAGAAAATCAAATTCCATAGCATAACTTTAGTTTTCATTTAGATTTTACCATAATTTGTCTACAGATTTTACCTTTTGATTTACAATCAACCAATAATTAAACAACAAATATTGACTGAGTGAATATTGTATATAAGAGAACATTAAATAGGTTAATCTCTTCAGTCATGGTATTTTAGCTGAAGCCCCAAAGCTAAAAACAATAGGAATAAGTACTTTCACAATCTAAAAACAGGAAGTAATCAGAGCAAGGATAGCCTTACTAAAGGGCACTTATCAACAAGCATTATCAATTTCTATCACTAAAAGAACTACTGTCTCATTCAGACAGATGTTCACGAGACTACAAAATTTTTAACCCCAGCTCTGCCGCAGGACCAAGAGAAATCAGCACATTTGAGGAATTATGAATTTAGAGACTGGTATCTGCTCCTTACCTGGTGAATTTGGAAGGCAGAAAACAATCCACATATGATAACTATGGTAAGGAAAGGAAGCAAAGCAGCAATTGGGCAAACTACACTCCTAGAGTTTTACGTGACAAAAGATGATACAATGCCACTGAAGGAAGCTGGGTTATACATAACCTCTTGGGGTCAGCAGATCCCAGAACAAAGAGGCTGTTGCAGGAGTTGAATATGTGAACAGAAATTGAAGGGAGGGTCACAAGAAATAGGCCTGAAAGTACATGTTTCCCATCACAGAAATGGGCAGAACCCCATGAAAGAATTCCAAAGCGTCCATAAATGCACCCATGAGAGATCCAGCTTGTTGGTGCCTGGCACTCCAGGTACACAGGGCAGAGTTATACCAGACCCTTATTGCCACCTCTGCTCTTTTTATTTTTCTTCCTTCCTCCCCCATCCACCCAGAAAGCAGGAGCAGCAGCACTGGTTTTAGAGATTGAGGAGTGAGAGGACCAGGAGAAACAGTGAAATAATATGCCAGTCTTTCTTGCTCTCTCAGGTTTTTGTGCCACAAATCAGGCCTGATCTAGAAGAAATAAGCAAGCTTTGGATTGCATATAAAATAAAAGTTTTAGTGTCTCCCAGACTGGACTCTTTAATAGCCAAAAAATATCCTGATTACTAAAATGTACTGTTCTTCTAATTTGAAAAGATGTATGCATCCCTATATTTATTGCAGCATTTTTTACAATAGCCAAGATATGGAAACAACCTAAGTGACCATGGATACACTATTACATAAAGAAGATGTGGCACATTTATACAATGGAACATTACTTGGCCGTAAAAAGGAATAAAATCTCATCATTTGTGACAACATGGATAGACCTAGAGCATATTATGCTAAGTGAAATAAGTCAGACAGAGAAAGACAAATGCCATATGATCTCACTTACATGTGGACTCTAAAAAACAAAATAAATAAACAAACAAAACAGAAACTCATAGATATAGAGAACAAACTGATGGTTGCTATATGGGAGAGGGTGGAGGTGCTGGGTGAAAAAGATGACGGGATTAAGAAGAACAAATTGGCAGTTACAAAATAGTCATAGGGATGTAAAATACGGCATATGGAAAATTGTTAGTAATATTGTAGTAACTATGTATGGTGCCAGGTGGGTACTAGATTTATCAGAGGGATCACTTTGACAATTATATAAATATGTAACCACTCTGTTGTACACTGGAAACTAATATAAAATTGAATGTCAACTGTAATTGAAAAATATTTGTAATTTAATTGAATTATTTTTTATTTAAATATTGAAATATTTTTAATTTAAAAAATATTTTTTTAAAATCAGTGTTCCTTGCAGCACTATACACAATAGCCAAGACTGGAAAACAACCGAAATGCCCATCAGTAGACAACTGGATTAAGAAACTGTGGTACATTTATACAATGGAGTATTACTTGGATATAAAAAAGAATGAAATCTTGCCATTTGCAACGATACAGATGGACTTAGAGAACATTATGCTAAATGAAATAAGTCAGTCAAAGATAAATATCATATGATCTCACTTACATGTGGAATCTAAAGAGCTGAATAAACGAGCAAAGTAAACAGAAATAGTCTCAGAGACATAGAGGAAAGACTGATGGTTGCTAGATGAGAGGGGGTTAGGGATGAGGGAGGAAGGGAAGGGATTAGACAGCATAAATTGGTAACTACAATATTGCCACAGAGATATGAAAGATAGTTTGGGGAATATAATCAATAATGTTGTAAAGATTTGGTAGGGTGTCAGATGGGCACATGCCTTATTAGGGAGACCACTTCACGGACACCTGACCACTGCAGTGTGCACCGAAGCTGAAGTTGAATAATATTGTTATGTCAACTATAAATATATATATATATATATATATATATATATATATATAGTCACAGGATGTGGAGTGCAGCATAAGGAATAGAGTCAATGGAATTGTAACAGCTGTATATGATCTCAGAGGGGCAATAGATTGGGGGAGGGGAGTTATCACTTTGTGAGGGGTGAAATGTCTAACTAGTACATTATTTTGTACACCTGAAACTAATAATAATAAAAAAAATCAGTGTTCTTATGATTGAAAGATGTATTTTTTTTAAAGCCATGAGATCTACCCCAGATGAGAGGGGACAGGAAAAGAAAAAACATGGTGAATGACAGTAGCAGGAAGAAAATAAAGCCCATTCAATAAACCCATTACATTCGTGCAAAACATTCTAATAGACACAGCAGGAAATACAAGACAAATATAATATGGATCCAGTCCAGTTTTTGAAAATCTTATAGCCTAGTAAGAAAATATAAGATATATTCATGAATAACTCCAGTAAAACAAAGAAAAAATATGGGATAGAAGAAAGAAACACAGTGCCATTGCACTGCCAATTCTGTTTCTCTCCAAATGAAATTGGTTAGCAACTCTCTATCTGTTCTGTCCAAAACTCTGACGAAAACAAATCCCATCATAGGCTGAAAGGAAGAATTGAGGTAAAATACAAGCAAAATAATTGTTTCTTGTAAAAGATTTTGGTAGAAATGCCTTAAATATTAGGCTAAAATGAGTTTTAGACTTTTTTAAATTATCTATTTAATTTAGCCATATAAATTCTATCCCTCATCACCACAAATAAGTGAGTTGTGTGTGAAAAAGAAATAAGTTCTATAACTTTTTGAAAGTCAGGAGCGGGAAAGAAAATTGTTGCTGTTTATCAATAACAATAACGTGAACACTTACAAAACCTAAGAAAATCAACTGAAAAAAAATGCTACATCAGTATGAGAGTTAAGTAAAGTAGCTAGATATGAAAAAAAAATAGTATTGCCTATGTTCTAACAATAAATGGCTGGTAAATCTAATGGGAAGAAGATAATATATTGTTGGAGGAGGCCATCAAGAGGACATGACCACTGGTTGACCCTCAAGCTGGATGAAAATTGAAGGCTCCTCATCCCTCCCCTGTCCTTGGAATGCACACTCTGCCCACCGTTCCCACAGTGGGAGTCATTTTCAAGGACACAGCCTTGAGAGAGTTATATATTGTTGAGACCATCTGGGTGTATATGTGACAACCCAGGTAAGGACTCTATGTAAACTTTAAAGATTCTGGTGTGCCAGTGTGGAGATCTACCCGTCTTGTGGTCACCCAAGACAAGCCTCATATGTACGTCCCCTTGCTTATTAAAACTGTCACCTAACAATCTGGAGTGACTGCCTCTTTCTTTGGTCTCCCCTCACCCTCCATGAATGGGGACCAGTTTACAAACCAACACATACACAGTAACCCAGAGTATAAAATATGTAGGACTCACACTAACAAAATTTGCTGAATCTCTATTTTTTTAAACTACATATTTTTATTAAGACAATATTTAGAAAGTATCAAGCTATTTTACTGGTGGAAATGTGTGTCATTTAACCTGGAACCAACAGACTTTGTTAGAACAAGATGCGTGACCAATGCTAAGACATGATCTAATTGATGGGGTGCATAAAACATGCTACTTCACACAGAGAGGTACCTGCTATTTGTAGTTCTGCTACAGTTTATGTCTGCAAAACACAAGAATTCTGAGAAAACTACTTTTCACAATTCCTATCAAAAAAGAAAAAATACATATATGTATATATAGTATATATAGTACAGTATATGTAGAGACTATATATAGTCTATATATTATATGTATAGACTATGTATATGTACACACACACACACACACACACACACACACACACACACGGTCTGACAATTAAGTTTGCAAACTTGCCACCGTGCGCTTACTTTGGCAACACTGTATAAACAGCTCAGTAAGGTTTCATAACCTTGGTATATCAGTGTCTCACAGCTGTGTTCATGTCCACATGTGGCAGTGTCTTGCTGAGTGGCATTCACTATTGTTGCATGTTTTTGTGTGGCATCATGAGAATGTCTGAGCTTGAATTAGAGCAACAAACAAACATTAAATTTCTTGTTAAACTTGGCAAGAGTGGAAGTGAAATCAGGAAATCAGTTTATGGGGATACCGCCATGAAGAAAATGGCAGCATACAAATGATTCGTTTTTCTGAGGGTAGAGAACACATCACTGATGAAGAGAGGTCAGGGAGGCCAGTAAAGAGAAGAACTGATGAAATCATTGCAAAAATTCATTGATTGTGCATCAAAATTGTCGGCTGACTGTGAGAAACATAGCAGACCAAGTAAACATCATTAGAGAAACAGGAAAATCTTAACTGAAAATCTTGGCATGAGAAAGGTGTGTGCAAAAACGGTCGCAAAGGAGCTCACTGGAGAACAAAGCAAAGGAGAGTCGAAGTTTGCCAAGACTTTTTGGAGAGGCAAGATGATGTTTTGGGCCATGTTATCACTGGTGATGAAACATGGGTGCACCAATATGACCCTGACACAAAACATCAAAGTGAACAATGGGAATCAGCCAATTCTCCATGACCAAAAAATTTCCGTTGGTCTAAATCAAGTCAAAACAATGTTGCTAACATTTTTTGATATCAGAGGGATTATTCATTATTAATTTGTACCAACTGGACAGTTAACCAAGTTTACTATTTGGAAGTGCTGAAAAAGCTGCATGAAAAAGTGAGACGAAAACAACCTGAACTTTTTGCCAACAATTCACGGCTCTTGCACCAGCTCCCACGGTACTGTCTGTGAGGGATATTTTAGCCAGTAAACAAATAACCGTATTGGAACACCCTCCCTACTCACCTGACCTGGCCCTCAATCACTTCTTTCTTTACCCAAAAGATAAAGAAAATATTGAAAGGAAGACATTTTGATGACATTCAGGACATCAAGGGTAATACGATGACAGCTCTGACAGCCATTCCAGAAAAAGAGTTCCAAAATTTCTTTGAAGGGTAAACTAGGCATTTGTTTTGGTCCATAGCTTCCCGAGGGGAATACTTTGAAGGTGACCATAGTGATATTCAGCAATGAAGTATGGAGCACTTTTTCTAGGATGAGATCACAAACTTAATTATCAGACCTCATCTGTGTGTGTGTGTGTGTGTGTGTGTGTGTGTGTGTGTCATGGTGGGTTTATAATTCTAAGTGCTATATTACTGAATGTATTTCTGCCAAGAGAGAACTTCCACTTGATTAGGCATTGATGAGAACCAAATCTCCCACTTAAACTTATATATGCCTGATGACAGGAAGAATTTCCACAGACTGGCTTCTGGCTCTGTACATGTTTATCCTTTATTTCTCTTCCACTACCCACATATTTCCAGAAGCAGGGGTTCTAGGATGTGTTCATATGGATATATGTTCTCTGGCCTTGCACCTTCCCAACTAAAGTATATCCATGAGGTAGGCTATGGGAGAATTCCTGGAAGCCTTTCCTATCCCAGAACTGCTAGGAATAACTTAATTATACATGGAAGTTACTCGGAAATTCAACATGTATCTCACTAAACTCAAACTAAATGATTTACCAATTTAACCTCCCCCTAGCCAGGTATCAAAAATTCCTGAGGGGCAGTGTAATAGTAAGGAAGTCAAAGGGGAACGTGGAAGGGGTTTTGGAATTTTAAACTGATGGAGGTTTAAATATTTTACTTTTTCCTGATATCTAACTACTTCTGGATGTGTAAAAATAGAATTTTCCTTTTTGCGTATACTCACCTTCTTTCCCCAATTCTTCTGACACTTGGAAGAGAAGGCAAGGGAATGATGGCATTTGTCTTGGCCCATTCTGGTCTTGCTGAGCCAGGCTGTTGTCATGCTCTTGGGTAAGGCAATTTTTACACCAAGTGTAGATCATTGCATTTTCTCATATGATTTTCCACCTACTCAATAAAAACAGCTTGTCTTTTGTAAGTGTAGTAAAATTTTAAAAGCTCTGATCTTTTCTTACCTGATCCTGGCACCCTCCAATTTGAAAACAAGAAACAGAATACCATTCTGGTTGTCTTCGCAGTAACTACTACTTTTTCTAAAACCCAAATCAGAGCAGACACACAAGTCAAGTTTAGGAGGCTGGACCTGCCGTCTCAAAACCTGTTCCTCTTGTAAATAATCTTCAGAGCCTGAAATGGAGAAAAGGAAGGATGGAAGCACAAAATGTATCTAGTTGGCAGGTCTTTAGGGCAACGAAATCCCCAATTTTATTTTCTTTACACACTCTTCTTGCTACCCAGGAAGTCTCATCCACTTCCATGGTTTCAAACACCACCTGTAGCTCAATGACACCAAATCTATGTTGGAACTTGCTTCTAACCACAAGCCTATCTATCCAATTCCCATGGAACATTATAACTTAGACACAACATGTCTTAAATGTAACTTACCATTATCCTTTTCAAATTTGCTCCTGAAAATAGTCACCCTTTCCGTAAATCATATTATTATCGACTCATTTGTTCAAACCAGAGACCTAGATGTTATCATCGACTCCATTCCAGTGGTGAGTTGGGGCAGTTACTATCAGCTTGCAAAAGGCAATTGTGCAAATCTTTCTCCAAGTCTTCATTCTGTGATGTCATATTGGCAGCTTAAAATTGGCCGGGGCAGTTATATCAAAAAGACAAGACGTAAGAAAAGATGAAATATTGCCATTTGCAACAACATGGATGGATCTTGAGATTATCATGCTAAGTGAAATAAGTCAGATAGAAAAAGTCAAGAAGCATACGATTTCACTTGTATGTGGGATATAAAACGGAAAGCAACAAACGAACAAGACAAACAAAAACTCATAGACACAGACAATAATTTAGTGGTTACCAGAGGGTAAGAGGGTAGGGGGTGGAAGAAGAAAGTAAAGGGGGTCAAAATATGGTGACAGAAGGATAACTGACCCTGAGCAGTGGACACACACAGCAATATACAGATGATATATTATAGAATTGTACACTTGAAAGCTATATAATTTTACTGTCCATTGTCACCCTAATAAATTTAATAAAAAATTTTAAAAATGAAATCCACTTAAAGCAAATTACTAATTTTCTGTTTGTTATATAACCACCCTGTTTTTAATTATTTTAATAATAAATAAGGGATAAGTTTTAGCAAGGGTGTGGAGAAAAGCGGACTGTCGTGCACTGTTGGTGGGAATGTAAATTGGTGCAACAACTGTGGAAAACAGTAAGGAGAGGTTCCTCAAAACTTTAAAAATAGAATTACCATTCAATCTAGCAATTCCACTTCTGGGTGGGATCCAAAGGAAATGAAAATAGGATCTCAAAAAGATATCTGCACCCCCATTTTCATTGCAGCATTATTCACAGTAGCCAAGATATGGAAACAACCTAAATGTCCATCAATGAATGAACAAATAAGAAGATGCGGTTACATACCAGGGGTGCCAAAAAAATGTATACAGGTGGACACTTTGGTCAACGTTGCTCAAGCAGTAGTTCGCCGTAATCAGAAGTGTCTGGATGCTGATGGTAACCACTTTGAGCACCTCTTGTAATTGCAGAAGTCAAATGTGACTTGTATTTATCTTTTGTTATCAGTATATATTGAGTATTACAATTTTAATACAGTTTTCCTTTCTTAAAATATGTATACATTTTATGGCACCCTCTGTATATACAATGGAATGTTCTTTAGCCATGAGAAAGAAGGAAATCCTGCCCTTTGCAACAACTTGGATGAACCCTGAGGGCATTTTGCTAAGTGAAATAAGTCAGAGAGAGAAAGACAAATATTGTATTGTATCATATAATTAATATGTGGAATCTAGAAAAGCTGAACTCAGAGAAACAGAGTAGATTGGTGGTTACCAGGGGCTGGGGGGTTGGGGAAATGGGGAAATATTGCTTAAAGGTATAAACTTCCAGTTATAAGATTAAAAAGTTCTGGGAATAGATGATTATAGTTAATAATACTGCATCATATACTTGAAAACTGCTAAGAGAGGAGATCTTAAATGTTCTCACCACAAAAAAAAAGGTAATTATGTGATGGGATAAAGGTGCTAGCTCATGCTATAGTGGTAATCATTTTGCAACATCTCAGTCTATCAAATCAATCAACACATTGTATACCTTAAATTTGCACAACATTATGTGTCAATTATATCTCAAAAAAGCTGGAAAAAATAAAAATTTAAAAATTAAAGAAATTGACCATGGTAGGAGTATTTGCACCATGGATGTTAGCAAATGATACAAACTGGGGCTCTTTTCTTTTTTTCCTGGAGAATTGTTAAACATTTACCAGGGCACCAATGCCATCTTCCTCACAATCCACAGCCAATCAGTTACTAAGTCATCATGTCACTTACTCTACTTCAAAATATTTCTAGGATGCACCAACTTCTCTTTAAACCCACTGGCACCATCCATATTCAAGCCATTGTTACCTTCTCTGTGGATTGCCAACCTCCTACTTCTAGTCTTGCATGCCTTCCAATACATTTGCCACGCAGCAGCAAGAGTGATCCTTCTAAAATGCAGAACTGAATGCATCACTCCCCTGTTTATAGTTCCCAAATGGCTCTTTATTTCCCTTATGATAAAGTCCAAATTCTTGGCACAAATACAAGCATCTTCGTGTATTTATTCATTCATCCCTTCTATAAATATTTATCCAGCAGTTACTGTGTGTCAGGCACTACCCTAGGTGTAGAGATAGAGCAGAGAACAGGAGAAATCAAGTCCTGTCCTCTTGGTCCTTATGTTCTAGTGGGGTAGTAAAAAGCATAAAATCAGTATATATGTGCATGCATACATTTCAGATAAATGTCTTCAGGAAATCGGTTAGAAATTGGAGAGGATGTTGTGGATATTCATCTCTGAAAAGTCGATCTTTGACCTGAGACCTGACTGATAAGAAGGTTGTTATGTCAGGGAAGGTGTGGGAAAGGAACATCCCAAGTGGAGGCAGCAGCAAGCATGCAGGTTCTGAAGTGCAATACAGCACCGTGGTCTGGGCGGTACCTACATGACCAGCCTTATTCACATGAAGCCGCTCGCCCTCTTCCTTCCTCCCATCTCGAACCGGAATTGGGTGCATCTCTTATGGTTTCTGCTCCGTGCGTGACCTTCTTGCATAGCACTTACCACCCTCTAATCACTGAATTACCTGTCTGTTCACTATTATGTCCTAGCACAGTGCTTGGCATGTAATAAAATGCTCAATGAATGTTTGTTGAGTCAATGGATGAAATTAAAAGAACCATTTAAACAGGAATTATAGGCTTCCTTCTTTAAATTGAGACACTTATGCTTCAGAAAGGAAAATGTGTTTATTCAAATTTGATGAAAATGACGTGGAAGTGGTGTTGTGTCCACCTCAGTGCGTCATATTAGGAAGCATATGATGTTGGTCTGCACCATTACTGTGATGTCAACTTTCCTCACTTTGTTTCTCGACTATAAAGCTACTATCTGTCTTTTGTAGCTAATAAGTGTTTTGTAGAGAAGTACTATTGGACTACATGAGTATCTTGCTCTTCATCAAAATTTTACCGGCTAGTTTTAACTTGTATTGATGGTTCTTGCAGAATTAATATTACTTTGATATTAGCCAAATGGTGATTTTCTAACCCCATCATTCCTTCTACATGGTATCAGTTGTCATTATATTCTAATGAAGAAACTCTTCCTTTTTCCCCATTTATTTATATCAGTGTGGTCTCGTGCATTCCTGTTTTGTTCAATGGATAAAAAGCCACTATAATCGTTTAGATTGTTCCAGTAGGAGCCATATAGTATTTGTATACAATAATGTACCCCCCAAAATGGTATAATGAGTGGAAACATCATTCAGTCCTAGCTTTGAATGAACGTATTATGGGGCTGTATCTCTGGCATTCTTTCTTATGTTTGTCACTGGTGTACATTTATCAAAATTAATAATAAACCACAGGCTAAATTTCTTAAGAATTTACTTTGTACTAGGCATATTGTCAAGCACTTTTCATGCATTGCCTCATTTAATCTTTAAAATAAAAATGCACAAAACATACTATTTTTATAATACTAATTTTACAGTTGGGAAAACTGAGCTGTACACAGGTTAAATAACACCCAGGAAATGGGAAAACGGGTTTGAACCCAGGTCCTCTGCCTCCAGAGGTTTAATCCTCTGAGCTATGCTTAGAGCTTAGATCCTAAAGGGTAAAGAGAGACCATATTTGGTAAGCACACAAATCCCTACTTCCTCAAACTTCCTTCTTTATACAGAAGATCAGCCCTAGTATAGCACTGGAGAGCACAAATACTCAAGTGAAGCTGCCTAAATTCTAATTCATGCTCTTCCACTCATAAGTGGTATGACATTGCCTACAATGAGTGTCAGTTTCTTTCTATCCAAAACAGATATGGTAATAACAACACTTCACAGAACTGTTCTAGGAATTGAAAGGGATCTTGCTGGTAGAACACTTGGTGTGGTGACTTGCCACATAGTAGGCACACAATAATACTTTTTTAATGCTAAGATGGTCAGAGAAAATCTCTGCTTATGATTTTTAACTTAAGCCACACCTCTACTACCATCTTTTCTTTGATGTAGCTTTAAGTATTTTTTCCAAAAAGCTAAAGATATTTATTGCTGACAAATAATTTCTATCTTCTGACTTCAGACTCTCCGAGACTCTGAAAGCTTCTCCAAGAGTATCTTCATATAATTTGCACCCAGTCCAAATCTAGCTTTCATTAGCCATTAAAGTCTAAGGCGACTTTAAATCAAAGAATAAAAGAGACTTTCCCTAAATTTAGCCTCACATTAGCATGTGAGAGACTCTGCATCAGCAAAAATCTTTTTTTTAATCAACCTAAACCTCTGACTAAATTAATAAGAGTTGAGTTTGACCTTTAAAATGCTAAAAAATACAGTTCCCAGTATAATTTTTGCTCATCCCCAGACCAAACCATTCTCATAGTAAATTATGGCACTAACAGCTGGCTGCCAATGAAGTCAACTATTAATTGTATGTTCACTGCACTGCCTGATATAAATCAATATGAGTAATGAGCAGTTGTCCTCAGTCTATGGCTACATAGATCCTACATTGCAAAATAATTTAAGGTTGGCTGTCAGCTTTCTCGGACTACATGTCATTTGGTCTTTACTGAAGATATAACAAAAATGAACACACATTGAAAACCACCTGACCTACTGTCTCTGCAGCAAATTTCTAGTTATCTCTGTGAAAATGACAGTGCCAATAATTTTTGGCTGTGTATTCCAAATAAACCACTTCTCCATTTTTACAAATCCCAGCAGAATGTGTGGAGTGGGGCTCAGAGTATCACTACTTTATGATCTCGAACTCGCAAAATTCCCTCTCTGTTCACCACCTTCTACTTTTCCTACTCTGTCCTTTCTACCACACTTGCTCTCCATCTTCATAAAGACAACAAGCCTACCTGCTTTCCTCATTTCCATTACTACCTAGCTTCTTTCATTTCTCCACCCAGTTTCAATCTCATTACACTAAGGGATAGTGAAATCTTGTTCTACAGTTGGCCATTCCCACCTTGGGGGTTACTTGCACTAGGCCACCCCCGTGTTCCTTTTCTCTGACTCGGATGGCAGAGCATTACTAAAGGGTATAAGAAAATGACACCGACAGAATCTATCACAAATCCATCTTGTCTAACTTTAATGAACCCTCTACACACGTACAACTCAACAATATTTAAGTGCAGGTTTTGCAAAGTGACTCTCAGAATATGTAAGTGAATAGTTAGTGTGGGTGGAGGATTCCATGGTTATATGAGCTTGGAAAACACTAGTTTAAATGAAGTTAAACAAGTTCCTTTCTGCAAAATTAAATAGAGCCTGGTGTATATTAATTAAATAGAGCCTGGTGGATTTCCAGATAGGGATTAATTTATGCTTAAGAAACCACTTTTTCATAGCACAACCACAACTCTAGGATACAATGATACAAGTTGGGGGATATACTACATTAACTCATCTCTTATCACCTG
The DNA here is from genome assembly GCF_057876585.1 of Rhinolophus sinicus. Taxonomy (NCBI): domain Eukaryota; kingdom Metazoa; phylum Chordata; class Mammalia; order Chiroptera; family Rhinolophidae; genus Rhinolophus; species Rhinolophus sinicus. The sequence continues at coordinate 166,518,422 of NC_142501.1, forward strand.
CTATCACAGCTGTTTTGAACCATGATAAATAGGTTCTGGTGTCAATTCCAATGTGAGGGATAGGGTCCCCACACCAACAAGCAATTCTTGGACACCAGATGAGTGTCCTACAATTCAACTCAATTTTAACACTATCTACCCGGAGACAGCATCAGATTCCACACACTACGGGTTCAGTCCTATAAGACTGCCCTCCCCCATTAGACACCAGTCACAAGCCCAGGTTGTTACCTAGGGTTCTGACTGACTGACTACAAATCAGAGGTTCCCCTGACCTCCTTCTTGAGTTCAATTAAGTTGCTAGAACATCTCACAGAACTCAGAGAAACAATTTACTTACTAGATTACAGTTTATTATAAAAGGATATAACTCCTCTGGGTGGTGAACACAATGGGATTTATAGATGATGTAATACAGACTTGTACACCTGAAATCTGTGTAACTTTACTAACAATTGTCACCCCAATAAACTTTAATTTAAAAAAAAAAACTTTAAAAAAAAAAAAAAGGATATTACTCAGGAACAGCCAGATGGAAGCGCTGCATAACGCAAGGTATGGGGAAAGGGTGAAAAGCTCCGTGCCCTCTTCAGGTGTGCCATTCTCCCAGCACCTCTACGTGTTTCACTAACCTATAAGCTCTCTGAACCCTCTCCTTTTGGGTTTTTATGGAGGCTTCATTACATAGGCGTGATTGACTAACTCATTGGCCATTGGTAACTGATTCAACCTCCAGCTCTTCTCTCTCCCCAGCGGTTGAGAGGTGGGACTGAAAGTTCCAACCCTCTACTCACATGGTTGGCTCCACTAGCAACCAGACAAAATTCACCTCATTAACATAACCAGAAGACATTTTTAAAACTCTCAAGTTACAAAATTCCAAGGGTTTTAGGGGCTCTGTGCCAGAAACGGGTCAAAGACCAAATACATATTTATTATAAATCACAATATCACACATATCTACCCTAAAAATTCTTGACCCATTCTTGCCTCCTCAGTTGTAATAAATTACTTAATTTACTTGGAAGCTAGAGACCTTTTCACATTAACTCTTCGGCTTCCCCATTTTTCCCCTTCCATTTTTTTCTCCGCTTCTGAGCTGACGAAGTAGTGAAGGTGCATACTGACAGTCTTCCTCTCCTCATAGCTCAAGACCCTGTCCCTACACCCCACCCCATCTACAGAAACCTCCTCCATCAGCCATCCTCACTTCCTTACATTTGAAACTCTTCTCTTGTTTTCTTCCCTGTACCTACAAATATGTCAGCATTCATCTGCCATTAAAACCCTCACAACCAGCTATTGAATTGCCTATGACCTCTCACTGTGCCCCTTTTATACTCTGACAACACTATTCCCTGAATGTGCCCTCTACTTTCTTGACTCCAGGCCTTTGCTCGTTTTGTTAAGCCCAGTTTCCCCATATTGAATGCTATTCACCCTAGAACATTCCACAACCCAGCCAAACAAATAGGCTTTTGCCTCTACTCTTTTCATGCCTATCATGTTCTATTTTGTTGTATATTTGTAGAGGCTCCATAGAAGCTTTTAAACCATCTTTATTGAGCTATAATTTACAAATTGTACCTATCTTAAGTGTACAGTTTGATGAGTTTTGACAAATATATACATTAATTTAACCATCACCGTAATCTAGATATGTAACATTTTTATGACTCCAAAAAGTTCCCTCACAACCCTTGGCAGTTAGTCTACCCACTTAGTTCAATTGTTGGTAACCACTGATCTGACTTTCACCACTAAATAGAATTACTATTTGCCTGTTTCATAAGTGGGTATAATGTTCAATAAATATCAACTCAATTGGTTGATAGTACTGTTGGTTAATAGTATTACTCAAGTCCTCTCTATCATTACTGCTTTTCTGTCTGCTTCTTCTATCAACTATAATTATGGATATCTTATTTCTCCTTTTAGTTCTGCAGTTACATGCATATTTGCTGTTTTCTTGATGAATTGACCCTTTCATCACTATGATATATCCTCCTTTATCTTAGGTAATATCCCTTGTCCTAATGTCTTCTTTATTTGACATTAACATAGTCACATCAGCTTTCTTATGATTACTGTTTGCATTGTATCCTTTCACTTTTTCCTACCTGTGTCTATATATTTAACAATATATGTTTCCTGCAGATAGCTGGAGCCCTTTGCCTTTTCCAGAATGTCATATAATTGCAATCATACAGTATGTGGCCCTTTCAGATTGACTTCTTTCACTTAGTAATATGCACTTAAGAACCTTCCATGTTTTTGCATGGCTTGATAGCTCATTTCTTTTTAGTGTTGAATAATATTCCACCATCTGGATATACCACAATTTATCCTTTCACACACTGAATACAATATCTATTTTAAAATTCTTGTTGTCTCCACATTTTGGTAATAATGAATAAAGCTGCTATAAATACCATGTGCAGGATTTTGTGTGGACATAAGTTTTCAAGTTCTTTGGGTAAATACCAAGAAACACAATTGCTGGATCCTATAGTAAGAATATGTTTAGTTTTGTGAGATCTTGTACATATTTTGTTAGATTTACACCTAAGTATTTTATTATTTGAGGTGCTAATATAAATGTCATTGTACTTTTAATTCCAAATTTCACTAGTTCATTGTTAGTATATGAGAAATCAATTGACTTTTGCATATTAATCTTGTATCCTGCAACCTTGCTATAATCGCTTATTAGTTTGTTTTTCTGTCAATTCTTTCAGATTTTCTACATAGATGATTGTGCCACCTACAAATATAGTTTTATTTCTTCCTTCCCAATATGTGTATCTTTTATTTTCTTTGCTTGTCTTATTGCATTAGTTGGAACTTCCAGCACAATGTTGAAAAGGAGTGGTGAGAGGGGACATCCTTTCTTTGCACCTGGCCTTAGGGGGGAAACTTCTAGCTTCTCACCACTGAGTATGATGTTAGCTGTATATTTTTTTGTAAATGTTCTTTATCAAGTTGAGGAAGTTCCCTACTATTCCTAGTTTACTGAGAGTTTTTATTATGAATGCACGCTGGAGTTTGTCAAATACATTTTTTATATCTATTTATATGACCATGCAGTTTTTCTTTCTTAGTCTGTTGATGTGATGGATCACATCAATTAATTTTCAAATGTTGAACCAGTTTGCATACCTGGGATTCATCCACCTGGTCATGGTGTATATCTGTGGCCTTTCTTGTCTTAGTTTCGCTATACATAACGTGACCTTTTTCTCTAGTTGCTCTTAAAATTTGCTTTTGATGCTGGCTTTCGGCATGTTAATTAGGACATGCCTTGATATGGTTTTCCTCACGTTTATTTTGCTTGCCATTTGCTTACTATCTTACTATCTTATAAAATTTGATATACATTTTATCAAATTTGGAAATTTCTTGATCATTATTTTTACAAATTTTTCGTCTGCCCCATTCTCTTTTTGGACTCCATTACATGCATGTTAGATTTTTTTTTTTTTTAAGTTTCAAGTTCAATAGTCACATTCTCTCCAAATACAAAAAGCAGTTATAAGTTACAATTCAACTCAACACAGAAGCTTGTGGGAAGCTTATGTGCAAAGTTATAAACAAGTTAAAGATGATTCTGTGGTTTTGATTTTTATGTGTTTTGTTTTGAGTGTGTGGCTTTTCCTTAGTTGCCTGCACTTAGCAAAGAAATTGTTATCCTGATGAAATATCAATAGCTGACCCACAGTAAAATGGACAAATTCCAAAAATTAAAAAAAGCATAATTACAAAAAAAAAAAATCTGTCACTGCTTCCTCCCTCAAATATGCATGCTAGATTTCTTAATATTGTCCCATAGCTCACAGAAACTCTATTCAGTTTCTTTTTAGTATTTTTTTCTCTCTCTTTCATCTTGAACATTTTCTGTTTCTACATTTTCAAGGTCATTAATTTTTTATCTGCAGAATATAAGCTCCTATTAAACCTATTCAATGAATTTTTCATTTTAGATATATATTTTTAATGTCAAAAATTTTCATTTTGTTCTCTTTTATATCTTCCATTTCTTTCCTCATTATGCTTACGTTTGTCATTAAATCCTTGAAAATATTTATAGTATCTATTTTTAAATCTTTGTCTGCTAATTCCATTATCTCTCAATTCTGGCTGTGTGTCTGTAGACTGATTTTTCAGTTATAATTATGGGTCACAGATTTTTTTTTCCATATAGCTAATAATTTTGATGCCGGACACTGTGCATATTATAATGTTGACTGCTGGATATTTTTGTTTTTGAAATTTGTTTTGATAATCAGATAAGTTATAGCTTAATCCTTTTAACACTTTTTAAGAATTTTGTTAAGGAAAGTTTAGTAGGAACTTTATCCTCCAACTAATTTTGCCCTGTTATTAAAGAATTATCCTTCTGAGATATCGACTAATTTCCCCAAGTGTTCAATGAGGTCTCTCTAATCTGGCTAGATGGAATTTGGTCATCTCTCTGCCCCATGTGAGCTATTGGAATTGTTCACCTTACAGCTCTCTTATGACACATGTTCTTTTCCTGGCTTCATGAACAAATGCACAGATAGGTATTTATTCAAAGACCTTAGGAGGTCTCAGTGCAAGTTCATGAAGCTCTCTTCCTGCACAGCTTTTGCTTTTCTGGTACTCTGTTTTAAAATTCAAGCTGCCTCACCTGCCACCCCATCTCTATCTCCTCAAATCAGTAAGTGTAATGTGCTATGCTTGAGTTCCGTCTCCCTCTGCTACTGTTTGAAAATTGCCTCTAGAGACTGAGGCATTCATAGGGCTCATATTTTTCTATTATTTCAAAGATCACAGTCCTGGACTGCCTGTTGTCCCAATTCTGCAATATCTGAAAAGATTTGTTTATTTTTGTCCAGGTTTTCAGTTGTTTATGGTGGGAGGACAAGTTGCATATCATGGCAAGTTTTATCATGGCCAGAGCACACGTATAAAGCTTTTTTGCTCTATTACATTTGTTTTTTATAAGAACAAATAGGTCCTTTCATTTGTTGGCACACCTTTCCCAAAATTTTTAATATTCTTAATATGTCTACAGACAAATATGTGCATAAAAGAAAGAAGTATTGGAAGACAAAGATCTGCTTAAGCTCCTTACAATGGATCTAATATGTTTTTCCCATCACAATCATGAGGGCAAAAAGTAGGTCAAGGCAATTTTTTAATACTCTCCTCTCTCCATTGCAAAGGGAAGCTATTGGCTCTCTTTACTTGGACACTAATCACCTTTCTCAGTTACTGGTTAGCTTTTCTTTTTTTTTTTTTTCTGGTTAGCTTTCCTGTGCCCATTTTATTGGATAACAGAGACTGATGGAACTGAAATTGATGTTTAAATGTACATGCACATAGGAAGATGGGAATTTCAGAATTCATTTACTTAATCTGGATTTAAGCCTCTAATATTTGCTTCCAGCTGGATTAGGCAGGTAATCTAGAAGGCTGAAGGGATGAATGGAAATTGAGGCAAGCCACAAAACACACGGCCCATCTAAGGAGTCCCAAAAGACTACTGACACGTGGGATGTAAACCAAATATTTTCAGCTATTCTAATTATTCAAGAGAAGATAGAAATCTTAGAAATATAAAATTTTGGATGAAATCCCCTAACATATGAATTTTTGAAATTAATTCAAAACTTAAAAATACTCTAAGAACAGTGGGATTTAACCAAGTGGTCACCACTACACTCTACTGCTCCTCGTCCACTCCTGAAATCAAATATTCCAGGTAATATTAACAATTAGGAGCAAAACCAATGCATTATAGAGGAGTTTCAATAGAGGTTAAAATCACCATGTAGATGACACAAGATTTCTATAGCAAGAAACTAAAACACTTTGTGGGAAAGGAATGTTCATTAAAGCTATCTTGGCATTAAATTTCCAAAAGGCTTTTATAATATTCCCATGAAAACTGTCATTAAAATTGAGTCACTATGAGATTAACGGGGACGGATACGAAGCTGACTTAGAAGAAACAGGAAATATTGGGGGGGAATGAGTATGCCTTTAGTGGAATAGTTAGAAAAGTGTTAAGGGAAGAGAACGCTTACAATATGAAATATCCCAGTTGTAGGCACTAAGCATTTGAAAACAGTAAAATAAATAACTGTAGAAAGCACAGAAACTTTAGAACAGTATCATCAGTGCATGAATCAAAAGATTCACTGCAGCGAAACATCTGCTATCATCACTTCAATATGTTTAGGAGTAGAAATCCAGCATTTAACAGGCTGCTTATTTCCCCTGAATACTCTGCAGTTAGAGTGAACCTAATCTAGAGGAGAAGCAGTGCTTTTGTGCATGGAAGTTAAACGCTCAATTATCTAGGTAACCAGAGGAACATCATCACATTTTGCAATTCCTTTTAAATGTAAAAGTAACTATTTATCAAAATATTGATATAACAATGTGAAAGAATATTTTAAAGCTATACATAATACCCAAAATTTAGATAAATTAAATATCTAAATATCATTTAGCACTTACACATGAATTCTTAACAGTAGTCAACTACCTGGTTTTATGCATGAATTGAGAAGAAATCTGCTATCTAATTCCAGGTCGTTATCTGGGAATCACATCCTGTCCAGGACCAAGTCCATGGGTTTCAAGACCTCAATCCCCTTTGATAACAAATAGTTGGGAGATTTTCTTTGATTTCTGTTGTTTTTCTCTATCAGAAAAGAAAACACAGTTATTTACACTTGACTTTTAAAGGTAATTAAAATGGTGGTTCTTCAGCTCTTAGTTTTCCTACTTTATAAGAAAAAGAAAAAACAATTTGAAATCTTAGTAGTGTAATATGAGTCCTTATATTTAATCCAGTTGTTGCTTCTTTCATTCAATGGATTTTTGCTTGTTTGTTTCCCTACCCAATGTTTACTGTTCAGGTAGCTGGCCCACCGGGATCCTGTCACTCGTCCTTTCCAGGTCTCAGTTTCATTTATTAAAGGATGAATTTAAACAAAATTATCTTTAAGATTCTATCATCCAGTTAAAGTCTATAAAACAACAAACTAACACAAAATCTGGTTCGGATTTCCAAAAAATACCGGTTTACATCAGAAATTGTCTTCTAAAAGGGTTGTTCCCCAGATTGGTGCAGCCACTACGGAAAACAGTATGGAGGTATCTCAAAAATCTGAAAATGGAACTACCTTATGACGCAGCAATCCCACTCCTAGGTATCTATCCAGAGAAATCCAAAACTCTAATTCAAAAAACTTTAGGCACCCCTATGAAAACAACCAAAATGCCCATCAGTAGATGACTGGATTAAAAAACTGTGGTACAGTGTGAGGGATATAAATGATAAACGTCTAAGTATTATTTTGTCTTGTGCACCTGAAACTAATAAAATAAAAAAAACTGTGGTACAGTTATACAATGGAGTATTACACAGACATAAAGAAGAAGTAAATCTTACCATTTGCAACAATATGGATGGACCTAAAGCACATTATGTTAAGTGAAATAAGTCAGAAAGAGAAAGACAAATACCATATGATCTCACTTACATGTGGAATCTAAAGAAAAGAATAAATGAATGAACTAATCAGAAACAGTCTCAGAGACATAGAGGAAAAACTGAGGGTTGCTAGATGGGGCGGGTGGGATAAGGGGGAAGGTGAGGGGATTAGAAAGCACAGTCTGTAACCACAAGATCGCCACGGGGAAACGAAAGTCAATTTGGGGACTGTAATCAATAATGTTGTAAAGATTTTGCAGGATATCCAATGGACACTTGTCTCATTAGGGAGACCACCTCAGGGATGATGTAGATGCCTGATCTCTGCACTGTACACCTGAAGCTGAAGTTGAACAATAATGAACGTCAACTATAATTATATATATATATACATATATATATATATATATATATATATATATATATATATATATGTATATGTATATGTATATATATATATATGAAGTGGAGTACAGCATTAGGAATAGAGACAGTGGAAATGTAATGGCTGTGTGTGATGTCAGAGGGGTAGTGGATGGGGGGAGGGGGTTTGTCACTGTGTGAGGGATATAAATGATAAATGCCTAACTATTACATTGTTTTGTGCACCTAAGACTAAAAAAAAAAAATCAAATAATAAATAAATAAATAAAAGGTTTGTTCCCGCTTCTAGAATAAAAGCACTTTCAAACAACATCTCTATATAAAATTTAATGTGGTGTTTAAACAGATATAAAATAATATTACCCCAATAGTATGTTAGGAACTTTTCCAAATATACACAGAAGATACCAGGTAGAGTGTCACCGCCCAAGAAATGGACCGACGAGTCATTGTGAGCCTTGCCCAGGGTCCTGCTGCTGTCAAGAGTACAAAAATGTTAAACATCAACCCAAGAGACAGGGTAAATAAAATTAAGAAGCTGTCTCTTACTTTTATACCAAATCATAAATTATGCACAAAGTTCTCGTCCCCGCAGTTCTAAAAAGAGAGCCTTGAAGAAAGACTATCTCAATAATAACGAATGGGATGGCTGAAGCGGTAGTCTTTGAAGTTAAACTTTTTTAAAGTAAAACTGCTTAGCTTTAGTGACAAAGGGTGAAGGGGACACAATCAAAGTTATTATCATTTTAAATGGAATGGACAGCTTAAATGTGAACTCATTAATCAAACCCTAGAACACCAGAGTACCAATTGGAATTGGAAAGAGGTTTTTATAGAGCAGAGGAAGGAAGATAGTTAGCTAACATGGAAATTCTTACTTCAAGAAATGAGACAAGCTGGTGTGTGTGTGTGTGCATGCACGTGTGCGTAATTTCAATACAATTTGAGATAAGTTGAGATATAATTTAATGGAGATATACCTGTAATTGCGTCTAGAACAGTACTAGATATGAGAGAAGTGTTTGAAACATGGACCGTCTCTTCAAGATTTAGAATCCATCTGAGAGAAGCGTACAATCCACGTTCATGGATTGACAATACAGAGTGAGCTGTTAAGAGAACAGAGTCATGCTGAGGGCATAAATCTAACCTCAACTTCCTTGGTGGCATTGTTAGGGATAAAAGTCTAATAAGTAGATGATGCTCGGCCCCACGATAGTGTTCCTTATGTTACCATATTCTCAGTGAAAACTATACAGAATCTGAACTATAATTTTCTGTTAACCAACGACTACCTTTCATGAGACCAAAAAGTAACCTATGTGGGAAAACAAGGAACATTAGTAAAACTACGACTTAATACGTAAACACTGAGGACACACATAAACCATAAAGTGACATGTAGCAGAGCATAAATGTGCACTTAACGGCCCGTCTTTCTGGAAGGCCAACACAGTGATGATGGTTTAGGAAAGCGATCAGCTTACTGACGAAGCATATGAACCTTGGAGCCAAGCTGCCAGGGTTTGGATTCTGGCTTCAGCAAGGAAAAATTGCTTAGCCTTAATAACTCTCAGGTTCCTCCTCTGTAAAATTGAAATAGATATAATATCAACCTTAAGGAGTGGTTGTGAAGATTAAGTCAGATAACCCATGTAAAACACTCAGCATGCTGCCAGGTACATTGCAAACACTTCTTAAAACACTAGCTATTACAAAACAGATCCCTGGGGCTCCATGGTGTAATAGAAAGAGCAGAGTCCCTAAGTAGCTGGGTGAGCTTGTGGAGTCCATCTCTAGGACAGGAGCATCGGTTTGCATACCTACAGGAAGAGAACAGTAATATCTGCCTCATAGTGAAAACTTCAGTGGAAACAAAATAAGAACAGGAATGAAAAAATTGCTTTGTAATACACAAAGTACTAAAACACATGTGAATTATTATAACACTTAATGATTCCCTTGTGCTCCTTTAAAGGATTCACTGCCTATATTTTGTCTACTTTACACACAGATGTATCCCCAGCACTTAGAACATGATTGGCACATAGTGGTGGTCAATAAATATTGTTGAGTGAATAAATGAATATCACATTTCTATAATTCTGAAGTTCATTTGGTTTGACTGTTTATCTCCCTGAAGTTAGTATAGATGAGGAATCTGAAGGACGAGAGTAGGCACCTATACTGCATTAGTTTTCTATTGCTGTGTAACAAATCACTACAAATTTAGTTGCTTAAAATAACATCCATTTATGAGCTCACAGTTCTGTAGGACACATCTCTGGTGGGGCATAGGTGGGTCCTTTGTTCTACATCTCATGGGGTTGAAAGCAAGGTGTCAGCCAGGCCACATTCTCCTCTGGAGGCTGGGATAGGGCAGAATCAGCTACCAAGTTCATTCACATTGTTGGCAGATTTCAGTTCTTCATAATTGCAAAACTGAGGTTCCCATGTTCTTGCTGGCTGTCAGCTGACTGCTCTCAACTCCTGGAGGCTGCCCACACTCCTTCTCATGTGGTCCTTCCGTCAGCCGGTCACAACATGGCAGCCATGGAGTCCTTCAAGGCCAGAAGCAAATCTTTCTCACAGTGAATCCCCCTCGTGTTTCAAATCTTTCTGACTTCCACTGCTCAGCTGCTAGGGAAAACCTGTCTATTCTAAAAGCCCAGATACTACCCCTTGTGCTATATAATGCCATATAATCACAGGAATGATATCTCATCATATTCACAGATTCCACCCACACTTACAAGGGAAGGATATATACAAGGGTAAGGAACACTGGGGTCATTCTTAGAATTTTGCCCACCATCTGAACAGAGATAGAGCATCACAATATATTGGAGAATTTTTTAAAATGCTGGCAATAGAACGTATGTCTATGGTGATCCTTTATTTTTTAGTTTATGTATTTAAATATGCAAGAAGAGGGTCTGACAGGCTATATACTAAGCAGTTCACAGTGTTTATCCCTGGAAAATGAGAATAAGTCTTTCACAATAAACACACACTAACCTTAAAAATAAAAACAACAAGACAAACAAATGAGAAACAGAAACTCATAGACACAGACAATAGTTTAGTGGTTGCCAGAGGGTAACGGGGGCGGGGGGTAGGGGGTGGGAGATGAGGGTAAGGGGGATCGAATATATGGTGATGGAAGGGGAACTGACTCTGGGTGGTGAACACACAATGGGATTTATAGATGATGTAATACAGAATTGTACACCTGAAATCTATGTAATTTTACTAACAATTGTCACCCCAATAAATTTAATTTAAAAAAAAAAAAAAAAAAAAAAAACAATAGAAAGAGGAACAAGAAACAGACCCTTTCACTTTATGTTTTTTTCTATCTTTTTTAAATGCAAATTTTAAACTATTTTTTCTCCTCCATGTTAATTCAGCTCATCAATTATGCAACGGATTCAAAGAAAATCATTTCTTCCCCTTTAAGGCATCTTTCTCCAAGAGTTTTAAAAATATTTCCTTAGTAATCATTCCCAAGTTCTTACAGCACATTTCCCCTAGATTCTTCCCTTAAGGTTTGCAAGGTTCTGTGCTTACGGTCCCAAAGGCAACTAGAGCTTCTCAGCTCTGCAAACCCCACTCTTCCACACTATGGACTCAACGCCATCATTTTTATCAAGTAAGATAGGTCTCATCCACTTTTTTCTGCCCAAGGAAGAAAAATAAAACCTCAGAAAACCCTCCAGTTTAAAGAAAACCACTGCGCTGCAGCCAAGCATAACTGCACAAACCATGTTTGCAGCAGTAGATTGGATTAGTTGTATATTGTACAATAAATGAGTTAGAAATCCAAGCAGTAGATGCGCTGATATTTTCTTGTAAAATTCATGTGTCAAGAAGTCTTTGACAAGCAGTATTTCCATACTTAAATTGAGCAATGGATTGAAGCCTGAACAAAAAGCAAAGGGAATGTATGCTGCAGTTGTCTCTTAAATTGTGTTACCTACTGATAGTTCTTTTCTCATAGAAAAGGCAATGCCTCGAACACAGACAGTTTGAAAGCCAAGAAAACAGGCTCTAATTAAATCAGTTATGTTGCATTATATCATGTGAACAATGTGTGTCCAGAGCAATCTTTCCAAGAAAAAATTAAGTGAAACATAATTATAATTCAAATGTATATAAACATGGGCTACCTCATATATTGTCTGTCATCTGTTCAAAAAAGCTCTGAAATCTGAATGTAATGGATTCTTGGCTGGGGTGAGAGATACCAAAAAGATTTTATAACATGTTTAAACTTCATTCTGATTTCTAACAGCTTCTCAAATAAGCTAGAAAATGTCCAGAATTAGTGGTCTTTTGTGCTTCAGTACCAACCATTACCCTGATTATCTACTCTTATAGTTTCAATAATAACTTTCCCTTTGTGCCTCAGTATCCGCCATCTTTAACTGCCCAACAAAGCCTGAGTGGCTTCACGTTTTTTGAAAGTACCATAGCAACTTAACATATAAATCAAAAGCAGTGTTAGCAAAGAGGAGCTGGTCTCCTTGAGTAACTTTCCAGAACTAGCTGCCTACTAAGGTTAGGGAAAAGATACATTTTTCATTGTGTTAGCAGTATGTAATTTCTCTTGTTGTTGCTACTGTGATACAGATTTTTCATTTAAAAAGGTATGTTTCATCTTCAGAAAAATCTCTTACCTAAATCTTTCACCGAACTGAGTAAACATATATTATATTGTACATTATTATGTGCAAGTGTTTTGAAAAGCCAAAAGTGCTACATAAACTTTAAAAATTATCAATGTTCCTAGTGTTTAACTTCTGAAATATGTTGGGTGTTGAACAAAGTTGACTTTTCTAGTTTTTTAGTTAACTAATAGGTGGGCTCCAATGTTCTAACTAGTACTTGAATATGTTCACAAATATTTCCTTCAGTGCTTAATTTACTATGAGGGATTGAAGAACTGTGTTTAGATATTTGTATGTCTTCTCAAGACATGTAATTAGTAAAAATGGGGCACGAAGATGACAAAAGATCTAACAATAGCAAGAAAATAAAGCAAACAGCAGAAATGAACCATATGTTTTAATCCTCAAAGTTCCATTTCTCACGTCAAATAAAAATTTAACCAATAGCCACTAAGTTTCATAAACAGCACAAAATTAAGATGCCATTGAATTAGTTAACATAAGAGATAATTATTAGCTGCTTTAATGGTTAAAACCTGAAATCTCCGTGGGTTATCGCAAAAGACATTTCTTTCTCACTTAAGGTTCAGGGAGAAACGGAAAGCAAGAACTCCATGCAGTCACTCACAGACCCAGGCTGATGAAGCCTTTGTCAGTTCCAACTATGAGCTGCCAAAGTTGCCCTAAGGGTAAACATCTGGCCAGTAGATGGAGCAAGAGGGAGAGTGGAACATCACAGAGAAAGTGCTTATGGGTCAGCCCTAGAAGTGACGTGCATCCATCACTTCCATTGGCCTGGATCACTTCCATCCACTTCCATTGGCCTGAACTCAGTACTATGGTCATACCTAAATGCAAGGGAAGAAAACTGGCTTGGTGGACTGCAAGCCAGTTTCAGTCTACATATGTACTCATAACCCCCAGCCCAAAGAAAAGAAGAAAGAAAGAAGGAAAAACATCATCAACAACAACGAAAGTTAATATGCTCTTTTAGTAGGGCAATTTAGTCTGGCTTTTCTAGAACTTCTATTTTTCCAAGGCTTTCAAGCCCCAATTCTTGCTCTTCTACTAGATGGTATGTCCATTCATACAGCATTCAATAAAAGAAGAATCATAAAATATGGAAATAAAGGGCAGAGCAGAAAAAATTATGCAATTTAGTGCTCAGAAGTTTGTGGGCCAACTTGATTTGCTAATCCACAGTCTGTGCTTCTGGAGAGGAGAAGAAGGGGGAGTTCACAATCCACAAACCAATTTGTGTTGTTTCTGCAACACTGCAAAAGTGCGACTCATGAATATGCTAATGAAATTGCAATGAGAGTTTTGGCACTATTTCATCACCTCAACTAGATTAGAGAGTAATAACAATATGAGTTTACGTGTCTTCAGAAACTGCTGTGGTAGTAGAAAAAAATGGATCTGTGATATTTATAATGTAACAAAAATTACAACCATGCTACAATAAAGTAATAATTATTTTACATGTAACAGTTTTTAGCACATACATACTAGTTCACTATTAAGGTCATTCACTACTTTCAATGTTTCTGTTTTCTGGTGTTAATGTGAGTATATATATTTGTGAATGGGTTCGCATCTCTATGCCTACTTCCAAAGACAGAAAAAAAATAAAAAATGGAAATAGTGAAGAAAACAATTTTACAGGCCAGGCAGGTATCTTCTTTAGAAGATTTTAGCACTTTTCTTTGGTTGTTAATTAGGGTTCTAAGAACAGAAAGACACAAAACAATCTATCTTTACCTTTATCTTCCAATTACTAATATAATAGTCAGGTTATATCCTGGAACTCTAAAACTGTCCCACAGATTCCAGCTTATTTAAGAGTTCATGGAGGGATATAAATGATAAACGTCTAAGTTTTGCTTTGTCTTGTGCACCTGAAACTAATAAAATAAAATAAAAATATATTTAAAAAAAAAAAAGAAAAAAGAACACAGTGAAAATCATTCCCAAGGGAAAAAAATGTGAAAAATGACTATATAAGGGAAACGTCACTTTACTAAACAAAGAGACTAATTTAAAACAAGTATCTTGATGAGATGCTTTGGAAAGCAAGCCACATTATATTCTTTTAATAAATGTTTATTCATGGTTAAAAAAAAAAAAAGAGTTCATGAACGCACTGTTTTACAGTCATGACTGAGTCCACAGGTAGGGAACTGTATAGAGGCCAAAAGATAAGAGATTAATTGAAAACTCTTCAACAGTTCCATTAAGCAGCCCAAGCCACAAAGAAGTGTCTGAACATTTTTTTCCAAATGGTATTTAGAGTGCCTAGTTTGATAATTTAGGCGAGCCTATCCCCCTGCAATATCAGAAATATGCTTGTACTCCAATTTCCCAGTAGACGTTCTCATGAGGAGCTACAAAAAGTAAAAAAAAAAAAAAAAAAAGATATAGGGAATAAAAATCCATATGCTCAAAGATTTGGAATCCCCTCTAATCCCTACAGCATGAAGATGCTGCTGGTTCCATCAACTCAGAGGATGCTACTGATTTTCTCACTATGTTTCACAGGCTCATTAGAAAAGGTACTAAGGGTTGTTCTTACATTTGTTTAATCAAGAAAGAAGAAATATTTTTCCAGATTAGTAGAAATTACCACAAAATTAATGGCTTAAAACAACACCCATTTTTGTTAAAGAGATGTGTAGCTGCTAAATACTTTTACATAGTGTTTCAAGTAATGCCATCCATCCATTAGTATGAGGCTAGGCATCCACTTACATGTGATGTTAAATATCCCAAAATGATGACATTGTAAGGCTATTTACATATATCCTCTGTCTTTCTGGTGTGTCCACTCAGTTTATAATTTTTTTAAAAATGTGACCAACTCCAGTGACATTTTCAGAGTATCCCTGACCCAGAATGCCTTCATTCCAGAGGTGATTAGATACTGTTAAATAAAGATGATTTTGCTTATATGGGATCCAAGAAAAACAAATAATTCACTCTAACTGTATACAAATAGCACTTTACATGTTTGGGCTTTTGCATACTTATATTTGTGCATGTATATGTACACACACACACACACACACACACACAAAATCAGAGGAGAAAAAAGAAACAGCAAAATAGGATATTATCTTATAGTTGGTATGTATTGTGAGATCTGTGCTTGCTTTGATCCCAAACACACACCTAATTGCCTTTGGTGATACGGTATCATAAATAAGTTCTAGGTTGGGATTTAGGAGATTTCAGTTCTAGCTCAGTCTTTTTTCTTTTTTGATTTGGTAAAGAATAACTCAGTGATGTCAGAGATCCCTTCCATCTATAAAATTCTGACTCTCTGCCTTGGCTTTACTTGTGAAGACCTGGTCTCTGTGGCCATAAATATATCTCCACATCTCTTTGGATTTATTTTACATAGCTGTAAATTATCATAAAATAATATGCTCTATCTCACAGGGATCATCTAGGGACATAAGTGTTCTTGCCACATTTGTCAATCTGAAATATTTGGATAATTATTAGATTAATTCAGGAAGCCTATAATCTAGATAAAAAGACATTAGGAAGGAAAAAAATAGTACCGGAAAGGACCATTTATATATTGATTCATTTTTCCTTGTTCCTTTTGAGTCTCTTTTCAGACCCACTTCATTTGACAAAAGTCTTATGAGGCCAGGTATAAAAATAACTTCAAGAAATAAAGATAAAATATTATTAGATTGGTGCAAAAGTAATTGCAGTTTTTGCAATTATTTTTAACTTTTTAAACCACAATTACTTTTGCACCAATCTAATAAAACTTCAGAAACTACTGAAGGTGAAAGAGTAGTCTGGGGTGAAAAGCAATGTAGAGAAATTCAGGTATATGAAAGAGTAGGGTTTTTTAAATGTATATGTCTACAAAACAAACTAAAGCGTTCATTAAAAAGTCAAGAACTTTTATTTCTAGCTGGATCATAAATAATTAGCAGATTTTTATTCTAATTAAGTAAGACTTTCTGAAAAGCAGAGAGCATAAATGTATTTTGATTTAATATGACCATCTTGAATATTTATACTATGTTATGGTGGTTAGACTCTTTTGGTGGTGAACCCCTTAGAGAATATAATGAAAGCTATGGACCTTCTCTCTAGAAAAATACACACACATGCAATTTTGCATATAAATTCAGGACCCTACTGGGCCATGGACCATAGGTTAATAACTCCTGATTTACAATGTTACAGTCCTGTTTATAAAGTACCAGGGCTCTTGGATCAGAAGAGTCTGAATTTGTGGGGTTATTTACATAAATTTGCATACTCTATTCAATCTGCTCTACCTCTATGTTTATAATATAAATTATTTAGTCTAACCTACTACCATAGTATTCAAATTCAACATCAGTGACATGATATACATAAAATCTTTTAGCAGATTTTTAAGTCAATTAATTTAATCATATCACTCAACCAAGATATAACTAGGAACACCCTGGCTGAAATGAAGACTGTTGCCCCGTGGGATTTCATACAATGAAGTCAGGCACACCCTGGCTTGGTCTTATCATCAAAATGCCACAGCCCCTTCCTCACGTTGCCTGTACTGTGTGCAGCCCTAGAATGTGATAGAACTGCCCTTGGTAGTTTATTTACTAACCATCAAAGCTATTCTTTCATTACCTTCAAAGTGCAATGGTTATTTTATGAAGACTCATTAAATTTAATGAGATACAGCCGTGCTTATTACTACCCTATAAAAGGAGTGGGGAGGGGCAGCGGGACCTGTCTTCAAATGACTCTTGTTCTGTGGAGTACCAAAAATAAAATGTCAACCATTGCATTGTACTCAGAGCAAAGCACTTCAGAAATCAGAAGTCATTCCCAAGAGTCAAAATTGATTAGGATCATTATGACCACTGTTGGTCTTAATACAACCTGGCCTCTTTAACAATAACAGCAAACTCATAAAACTCAATAGCAAAAAATACAAATAATCCAACTAAAAAATGGGCAGAGAATCTGAATAGATATTTTTCCAAAGAAGACACGAATGGCCAACACATACATGAAAGGTGCTCAACATCACTAATAAGCAGGGAAAAGCAATCAAAACTACAATAGGATATCACCTCACACTTATTAGAATGACTATCATCAAAAAAAAAAGAGATAAGTGTTGGTGAGGATGTGGAGAAAAGGGGCCACTTGTGCACTGTTGGTAGGAGTATAAATTGGTGCAGCCGCTATGGAAAACAGCATGAAGTTTTCTCAAAAAATTAAAACTAGGGAACTCAGACAGGTATAGATTCAAATGTCAACTCTGCCACTTACTAGAAGTCACTCAACAGCTCTGTGCCTGTCCCATGGGGACAATGAGACCTCTCTGAAATCATTTCATGAGCGCAGGCTTGGCAGTGCCTGGCTCAAGGCTTGGCACTCAGTAGGTACCCAGGAAATGTTTGTAAACACACTGTGGGCCACTTCCTACAGAAAGCCATGCTGGCCTTACCACTCCGAGATGTCTGGAGTGACCCAGAGCACTGTATTCCAAATGGGCCATGTGACCTTGGGCTAGTCATTTCCCCTCAGGACCTGCTGCTTATCCGTCTCTAAATTGGGCACCCAGCAGCAGCTACCTCCCTACCAGTACTGCAAGCCTGGTCTGGTGGGTTTTTTGGGTTCAGACCCCTGCCGACCATTCAGACTTCCATTCCTCCCATGCTTCCTCTCACCTTTTCTGCTGTTTGCTATGTTCAAGGGTCTTAGTGCTGCCCCTTGAATATACCAATACCAGTCCTGCCTCAGGGCCTTCGACTTTGCTATTCCCTCTACCTGGAACATCTTTCGCCCCTACCGTCCCACCATGATTCCTGGGGCTGGTTCCCTTTCATCCTACGGGCCTCCTCTTAAAGGAACTCCCCTAAGAGGCCTTCCCAGTCATGTCCCAGATTGGTCTTTATTCTCTACCAACATTCGTGCCACCAATGCGTTTATTATTTACTGGTTTTAATCTGGCTCTCCTTCTAGACTGTCGGCCCCTCATGGGTAGGAATCTTGCCAACTCACTCTCTGCCGCATTCCTGATGCACAGCCCAGGGCCTACCACATAGTAGGTGCCTATTAAATGTTTGAGGAATTAACAAAGGAAGGATGGAAGGCATGCCACAGACATCAATGAAACAACTCTAGTCCCATGCCAGCCTCCCAGGTGCCCATATGACTCAGACAAGGCCCTCCAGTTGGAGGAGTTGACAAGGTTAGTCAGGGAGCTTGACAGACAGCCCAAGAATCACAAAACTCCATGTGGGCTGCTATAAAGAGATGCATGAGCAAGAGTCCCAGACTCTGCCTGGGTGAGGTCAGAGAAGGCTCCTCAGAGAAGGTTACTTTGAGACTGGACCTTTAAGGATCAGAAAAAATAAATTAAACTAGGACTACAATATCATCCAGCAACTCCACTTCTGGGTATTTATCTGAATAAATGAAAACCTTAATTCAAAAAGATATATGTGCCATTTATCTCCAACTATATGATATATAGGTGGAGATAAATGTTGTGATTACCTCCTCTCGTGATCATATCAAAATTACAACTAAACTACACAGTAACCATCATTTAGAATTTCCTGACGTCTAAATGAACTGAAGCTCTACAGCTAAAGACATTCAGAAGAAGCCACCTCAAGACTGGTAGGAGAAGCAGAGATGAAAAACAGGGTGGTCCCACACCCACGTGTGACCATTAAAAATCAGGAGGGGTAGCTTGGCTACAGAGGTGCCCCCTAGAGGAGAGAGGTATCCTAGCACCACACAAGGCTTCCCAGCCCTTCAGTGCCAGGGAGAGTAGTCGCCACAACTTCTGGCTGTGAAAACCAGTGCAGATTATGGCTGAGTTCTCAAGGGGGGCTGCATTCCTAGGCAATCCTTTTAAAGGGCCCACACATGGACTTACTCACTGACAGACTCATTCGCCCTGAGCTCCAAAGCTGGGGCAGCTGCTGGAAAGACACCAGGGACATACGGGGAGGAACTGAATTGTCTGACTTCAGGGCAAGGGCTGGAGGGGCAGCTTTCTCCAAGACAGAGGAGCTGGCAGAAGTCATTGTTTCTTTGTTGAGCCCTCCCCACTCCCAGGATGCAAACGCAGGCAGCTGCCATATATGAATCTCCATCAATCTAAGACCATTCTCTTGCCCTGATTCCCTGAGACCCCATCCCACCTAACTTTCAGGAACACCCAAGCCACTTCCAGTGACTTTTCTGCGTAAACTGCCTGTCTTGGCCCATGCTGTGGACTTTCCTAAAATCTCTCAAAGGTTCACAAAACCCAAACAAGCAGCATCTGGCTTCAGCATGTCCTGTGCCACTGGCTGAGCAACCCCAAGCCCAGCACCAGTGACAGCAAACCTCAGTTCATGCCTTGACCTCTCAAGGCACCTCCAAACCCAGCACAGTTGGTAGCCACCTGCAATTGCTTTGTGGCTCATGCCAGGTGGACCTGGGCAAGTCATGGGATGCAGTTGAACTTGGCCTGCCCCAGGACTGTCACATCTGGTGGCCAGCTTCAGACTGAGCCAGAACATCACCCAGCTGCTTCCAAGATTACGCACCTAAAGGAAAGATTGGGCAGGCACCAGAGCTCTGCTAAAGCGAATCTTGCTCTATAGGGTCAGTTCCTGCCCAAAAGCTCCTCCACTGTAGTCACAGCCAGTACTCACAACCAATCAACTAGAGGATCAATCCCTCCCACTGACATGCAAAGAGCAACCAAGGCTCAACTACAATAGGAGGGCAAACACAACCCACACAAGAAACATACCTGGAGCATCCATCTCTGGTGGCCAGGGAGACTGCACCACTGAGCCCCACAGCACACCTCATAAGGCCACTCTACTAAGACCAGGAGGCATAGCAGCCCTACCTAGAAGATAGAAACAAACAGGGAAGAAGCCAAAATGGGGAGACAAGGCAACATGTAAAAAAAATGAAAACAAAGCTCCAGAAAAGAACTAAACAAAATGGAGACATGCAATCTACGAGACTCAGAGTTCCAAACACTGGTTGTAAAGATGCTTGGTGATCAAAGGGAGAACTTCAACAAAGAGATAGAAAACATAAAAATGGGAAATGAAAACGTAAAAAAGAACTAGTCCGAAATAAAGAATATAATAACTGAAATGAAGAATACATTAGAGGGAATCAACAATAGATTAGATCAAGCAGCGGATCAAATTAGCAATTTAGAAGATAAGGTAGCAGAAAACACCCAAATAAAACAGCAAAAAGAAAAAAGAATCCAAAAAATAAGGAAAGTTTATGGGTCCGCTAGGACAACATCAAACATACCAACATTTGTATCATAGAGGTACCAGAAAAAGAAGAGAGAAAGCAAGAAATTGAAAACCTATTTGAAGAAATAATGACAGAAAACTTCCATAACCTGGCAAAGGAAATAAATATACAAGCCCAGGAAGCAAAGAGTCCATCGAGATGAACCCAAAGAGGCCCACACCAAGACACATCATAATTAAAATAAAAATAAAAAAGAGGGGATCATAAAAAGCAGCAAGAGAAAAGCAGTTAGTTACCAACAAGGGAGCCCCCATAAGTCTATCAGCTAATTTCTCAACAGAACTTTACAGGCCAGAAAGGATTGGCATGAAATATTCAAAGTGATGAAAAGTCAGGACCTATAACCAAGATTACTTTACCCAGCAAAGCTGTCATGTAGCATCAAAGGACAGATAAAGAGATTCCCAAACAAGGAAAAGCTAAAGGAGTTAATCACCACCAAACCAATATTACAAGGAATCTTAGAGGGACTTCTTTAAGATGAAAAAAAATAAAGATAAAAAATGTGGATATATAATGGCAATAACTACATACTTATCAACAATTACTTTCAATGTAAATGGATTAAATGCTCCAATCAAAAAAATAGAGTAGCTGAAAGGATAAGAAAACAGGACCCTTACATATACTACCTACAAGGGACCCACTTCAGATCGAAAGACACACACAGACTGAAAGTAAAGGGATGGGATAAAGACATTTCATGAAAATGGAAATAACTTTTTAAAAAAGCTGGGGTAGCAATACTCATACCAGACAAAATAGACTTTCAAGCAAAGGCTATAACAAGCGACAAAGAAAGACCCAGTAATTCCACTTCTGGGTTTTTATCTGAAAAAACCCAAAACACTACTTTGAGGGGACGTGTGCATCCATATGTTCATTGCAGCATTGTTTACAATGGCCAAGATGTAGGAGCAGCCTGAGTGTCTGTTGATCTGTTGATGGATGAACGGATAAAGAGTATGTAGGTAATATATATATATATAATTAAATATTGCTCGGCCAGGGAAGAGAATGGGTTCTTGCCATCTGCAGCAGCATAGATGGACCTGGAGAGTATTGTGCGAGTGAAGTATGTCAGACAGCTAAAGACAGATGCAACGTGATTTCATTTATATGTAGAATCTAAAGAACAAAAAAAAACAAACACAAAATGGATTAAAAAAAAGAAAAGGTGTATGAATCCACATGTGAATTCCAGCATTATTTACAATAGCCAAGACATGGAAACAACTTAAGTGTCCCTCAATAGATGAAAGAATAAAGAAAATTAGAAAATAGAGAAAGACAAATATTGTATGATCTCATTTATATCTGGAATGTAAAAAAGGCAAACTCATAGAAACAAAGAGTAGTGGTTTAGGGACTGTGCAGAGGGGAAAATGGACAGATGTTGGTTAAAGGGTACACACTTTCAGTTAGGTATAAGATGAATAAGTGCTGGGCTTCTAACACACAGGATGGTGACTATAATTAACAATAGTGCGTTGTATACTTGAAAGTTGCTAAAAGAGTAAATCTTAAATGTTCCCACCATAAGAACAACAAAAAATAGGAATTATGTGAGGTGAAGGATGTGTTAACTAATCTTATTGTTGTAATCATTTCACAATAGATACATGTATGAAATCATCACATTGTACACCTTAAACTTACACAACATTATACCTCAATTATCTGAAAAAAACAATAACAGTAACAGTCATAGTAATAACAACATCAATAACAACAGTTTCCAATTATTGTGTCCTTACTTCATGTCAAGCATTATTTTGACCACATTACATATTATCTCAATTTATTTATGCCATGTCATAAGCCAGTAGATGCTATATTTCCATGTGCAATTGGAGCCTGAGTACAGTCTAAAGATTGTAAGATGAGACATGGTGCCTGATAAAAGCCCCATAGGAAAGTCGAAAGAGTAGACCTAGATTCCAAAGTAGACCAGGAGAAAAACCTAAGAAGGGAATTCAGAGCCACTTGTAGGGGCAAGTTGTGCCTTGTAATTTTATGGCCAGATCTCGCAGTTGAAGCACCTTTCTTAGAGGCATCCAGCCTGCCAATAGTTGACCAAGCACTAAAAAGTACTGGCCAAGGACCACTTCAGTAGAATCTGAACACATGAAATTTGGAAATAGGATTTGCCACCTCTGTGGTCCACAGGTTGGAGTTGAAATCTTTAGCTGTCAGCAGTGATTGGGAGACCATAAATTTTATATGGCATCCCTTATGTCAGATTTTCAGTTTTATCATATCTAATATATGAGAATTAAATTCTATATTAGAAACCATGATAATTCCAGAATCTGAGTGATGGGTACACTCAGTATGTGATCTTAATTTTGTCATTCATAAAGGAAAAAAGACAATCCCACGCAGGGCTCTGAAATTAAGTGACTTTTCTGACTGACCTTGCTTGTGTCCTCATATGTAGTCTTTGTTTTTAATGCTGCCCCCGAGGGTGTCCAGAGGCACTCAAAGAGGGCACGGCTGTTTGGAAGGCAGAACAGGAGACTTCCATTGCTCCCTCACGCCAGATTCATTCCACTGAAAAATCTTCCACAGTGTATAATGAATATTGACCACCTTGAAAATAGAAATACTTCTAATTATTTCTAAATATACTTCTAATTAATTCCAAATATAAGCTTATGAAAAGATTGTTCCTACAATCTGTGGCTGGCCAACTGTCCCAGAAAGTTGCATGTCAGAGGCCAGGGAGAAAAATAATTTGAATAAAGAAAGATTATAGTAGAATGTGTATTTTTCTCATTAAAAGATTTAGAAAAGCAGCTTAATAACCTGGTGAATTCAATAAAAAGCAATACAGTGCTGAGGTATACAATCTGAATAACAAATTGTCCCAGTCACCGGAAAAAGGAAAAGTAGCTCTAACGTAGGATATTTATCTGAAAATGTCTAACTATTCCTAAATCACAGTGAAAGTTACCTTATCAGAGTTTTGTTCTGGGGGCCCTCACATGAGCGTAATGATGTAACTAATAGTCTAGTAGTCAATTTACTAGGAAAGAAGTTTCTCTCTAAGAATGATGGAGTCCGAGAACGAACTGTCCCTTGGAGAGTGCAAATTTTTTTTCTTCACGAGCCATAAGGAATTGTTCACTAAAGTGCTTTTCCAGGGCACTACTAGGCATCCTGTGATCTGCTCTTACCTCTCATTTAGTTGCCTTCCTACCTGCAGAGATCAGGCAAGCCATTTACTCTCAGGGTCATTTAGTGTCACACTCACTATAGGCCAGAGGTAACTAAATAACACTAATGTGTCATCAACTCAACACTTTTTTATTAAAGTGTTATGTGAGGTAAGTACAAAAGTTCATTGTTCTTAGAACAAAAGCAACTCTATACATTTCTTAGGCCCTCTCCTTCGATCATGTGAAACTATGTGAAAGTCAACGGCTACAAATTAAGGTGTCTGTAGTTTTAAAATGATGTGTAATACGTTTCATGAAGGCCACATGGTGCAGCAGTTTAGAGCCTGAGTTTGAATGCAGACTAATATCTCTGTGAATCTTAGTGAAGTAAGTAACCTCTCTGAGCCTCAGTGCCTTCATCTGTAAAATGGAGATCATCATAATATCATACCTACTTCCGAGGGTTATTGAGAGAATGACATCCGATGATATGAAGCACGTGAAGCTGTGTAAAGTATGTTACACAGTGCCTGGTACACCGGAAGCACCCTAGAAATGACAAATGTTTCTAAATTTGGGGAAGGAAAACTTAAAAATTATATTTACAAAAAGTTATTTTTACCATTCTAAGAAATGAGCTAGAATCTCAAAGGAAATTTTAAAAGGTAAGGTAATCTTGTCTATGCTTATTTAGTTGAAGGTGAGTAAAAGTCTATTTCTCTTTTAATGCAGTAATCTAATTAACCTTTGCCAATATTAAAATGACCTTGAGTTGGTCTTGTGACCTCAAATGCTTCATATTGTTGACTTTAAACAGGCTTTTTGGGATGGTCAGAAATAGCATCTGGTGAAATGGGCAAAAGGTCAAATTCATTTACTTTGTAATAAATAGCAAATATATTTTGCATTAGCTGCTTACAAATAGGAAGAACTGCATAAAACTCATTTGTCAAAGCAAGAAGGTAAGATATTACATATAAAATTTAGAATAAATCAAAAAATTCCAAAAAGGATCCAATATTGATTTTTGGTCTTACTCCACTTATTTTATACCAGGAAGTGATTAAATTATTTGTTTTTTATAAACTAAAGAAATACATTTCCAGCTAACATTAAAATGAAATAAAGATGAATCTAATTAAACAACACTGATTTATCATCATAAACATCCCTATCTCAGGCAAAGAAATCACTGAGCTATAGTGAAAAGGAAAAGATAAATGTAGCTTGTGAAATGTCAGAACTGTACAACTGCATGATTTCTAAAACTCTTTCTTGTGTTACAAATGTTTATGCTTCAAAAACGGAAACTCTAATGTCATGTTCTACTTTATCTACACATTTTA